>NC_088327.1:25507500-25807500 GCF_036884655.1 Musa acuminata AAA Group | reverse complement strand
ATTGCAGTTTCAAACTGAAAAAATAATTACCTGCCAAACATTGGTCCAGCGAAGACCAACATGAGCACGCTCATAATCAGCAAAATTCACTGTCCCAAGTGCAAAAGCAGTAGGGGAGAGCAAAGAAGCCATCATCTTCCATACCCTAACATCCGCATTAACATATTCACATCAAATTGAAGGTCTCTATGAAGAAATTCAGAAATGCAATAAAATACTAACAAAGGGACAGCAGGGTCATTGACAGTGTAATAAGGAACGTAGGCACCCAGAAAAGAAAGAGTTCCAACTGCTACAGCTGTCTTTGCACGTGAAAAGAATGCAGAGATAAAAAAAGAAAGCATGACTGCACTTAAACCAAACAGGAAGAAGTATGCAAACACCACTGATTTGTCACTGTATCTGAAAATGCTTCCCATCGTACAAGCTGTTATAATTGCTGATGAAACTGCAAACTGCAGGTAAAAAAGTATAAATTCAAATATTCAACATAATGGAAAGAATAAGAAACAAGAAACAAACCAAAATTAGCATTTTTGTCAACATGTTACTTATTACATGTTATAAATTTACAACATCAAATCTTTGCCAGAAAATAATAGAAAAGGAAACACACACAAAATATGGTGAAAAGCAAAAGAGAGATTCGAAGCTTCTATCCTGTGCTCTAAATTAAACAAAAGACAATGAAAAAGTGATAATATCGATCAAGAAAGAATCAAAAATAAAGCAAAAGATACAACCAAGTGTATATGAGTGGACTAACAAAAGATGGGAGGAACCTCACAGAGAATCTATGAATTTCTATCTAAGCTTCCAATGTAATCAATTACTACATGTTATCTTCTTCGGTATATTTTATGGTTGTAACTCTTCATTGTGTCAACATGAAGAAATTATAAGTATCTATTAAAAAAAGTACTCTGCAGGTAACAGAACCAACATGCAAACTTTGGCTACGTTCACAGAAAAGGATATGATAGTTATGACCAAGGATTGAAATTTCGTACCGTACCAAAGTTTCGAGCTTCACTCAGTATGGTACGGTACTGTGTACCGGGCGGTACACCAAATTTAGGCGTAAAATCCTCCGAAAATAACTAAAAATAAAAAAAAAGTTAGGATAGGGTTTTTAAGTTAGAAATAAATATAGGTATAGTATAAGTGGTCGCGTTATTGATGTGAGATGGATCCAGAAAAAGGGGGGTTCCTGTTATAATTCAGAAATGATTCGTGTATATATTTCATAGAAACTTGAAATCAAAGTAGGTGATAAAGTAGCTGGAAGACATGGGAATAAGGGTATCATTTCAAAAATTTTGCCTAGACAAGATATGCCCTATTTGCAAGATGGAACACCTGTTGATATGGTCTTCAACCCATTAGGAGTACCATCACGAATGAATGTGGGACAGATATTTGAATGCTCACTCAGGTTAGCGGGGGATCTGCTAAAGAGACATTATAGAATAGCACCTTTTGATGAGAGACATGAGCAAGAGGCTTCGAGAAAACTAGTGTTTTCCGAATTATATGAAGCCAGTAAGCAAACAAAAAATCCATGGGTATTTGAACCCGAATATCCGGGAAAAAGCAGAATATTTGATGGAAGAACAGGAAATCCTTTTGAACAACCTGTTCTAATAGGAAAGTCCTATATTTTAAAATTAATTCATCAAGTTGATGATAAAATCCATGGACGTTCTAGTGGACATTACGCACTTGTTACACAACAACCCCTTAGAGGAAGGGCGAAGCAAGGGGGACAACGAGTAGGGGAAATGGAAGTTTGGGCTCTAGAGGGATTTGGTGTTGCTCATATTTTACAAGAGATGCTTACTTATAAATCTGATCATATTAGAGCTCGTCAAGAAGTACTTGGTGCTACGATCATTGGAGGAAGAGTATCTAACCCAGAAGATGCTCTAGAATCTTTTCGATTGCTCGTTCGAGAACTACGATCTTTAGCTCTAGAACTGAATCATTTCCTTGTATTTGAGAAGAACTTCCAGATTAATAGGAAGGAAGCTTGATCTGAATGGATCAGAATTTCTATTCTATGATTGACCGGTATAAACATCAACAACTTCGAATTGGACTAGTTTCTCCTCAACAAATAAAGGCTTGGGCCAACAAAATTTTACCTAATGGAGAGATAGTTGGAGAGGTGACAAAGCCCTCTACGTTTCATTATAAGACCAATAAACCAGAAAAAGATGGATTGTTTTGTGAAAGAATCTCTAGGCCCATAAAAAGTGTAATTTGTGCTTGTGGAAATTATCGAGTGATTGGAGCTGAAAAAGAAGACCCGAAATTTTGTGAACAATGCGGGGTTGAATTTGTTGATTCTCGGATACGAAGATATCAAATGGGATGCATCAAACTCGCATGTCCAGTGACTCATGTGTGGTATTTGAAACGTCTTCCTAGTTATATCGCGAATCTTTTAGATAAACCCCTTAAGGAATTAGAAGGCCTAGTATACTGCGATGTGTGATTTGATCAAAATTTTCGTTTTACAGATTCGGACTGAGAAACTGTCATCCCATTAAATCCAATTGGGGTACCCCCGGCTCTGACATGTGTTTTGGGAGAAGTAAAAGTAACACGAAACTCAGAAATATAGGTGTATTCAATACTTCCAAATGCAAGGGGAATTGATCCATGGTCGATTCCGTATAAATAGGAATTGCTAGTTATACCTCGTGAAAAAACACTTTTTTGTGGAATCAGCTATTATATTTCTTTATAGAGAGATTCCGTTTAAGCAAGCAAATATAGCATGGTTACAGAAGTCTATCTATCGCATATATGCTTTAAGGGGCATCATGGGATAACCATCGAGGTGAGTAGGGACCTAAAGGATCGAATAGAACGATATATAGACAAGTAAAAATCCCTTACGAGTCCCAAAGTATTCTTTTAAGGGGATTCATCATTTGACGGGAAGTAGACTACTCAAAAATCCTACATTTTTATTTTGTCATAAGTAATTCGGAAAATAAAAGTAAAAAAAGAAGAATGAATCATTGGTCCTTAGTGGGAACTTGAGTAAGGAGTAGTTCTTTGTTTGTAGGGTTTTTCGAACAAACTTTTAAAATAAGAAAGAATCCCCATTACAGATTGCTCTTCTGTAAATATTGAAATATTTACAAAAAAATCATTTGAATTGTCAATTCATAAATCGTTGCTTTGTAAAGTTTAGGAGTGTAAATGTGAGAAAAAATGAGTTTGTGATAGTTTAAGAGAGTGTGAGAATGAAATAGAGGAGAAGATGAGTTTAAAAACCCATGAGAAAGGGCTCCAACGGTCAAAATGACCGTTGGAGCACTGCTACAGATCGGTAACGGTCGAAATCGAACATTACCAAGCTATGCCGGGCAATTTTGATTGTTACCATCCGATATACCCTCGTATCGTTCGATACAAGGTGGTATTGAGCGTTCTGCCCGGTAGCGGGCGGTCTGCGTACTTGTATGATGTCGGACCGATACGTACCACCCATACCGGGCGGGTATTATTCGAAATTAAAAACCCTACTTATGACCATGGTTTGAAATTTAAAATACTAGTCCGATCATGCTTGGTATGTCATTTTTCTATTTTTTTTCAGTAATATCGAGCAGTATAGGTCAGTATACCACATGCATGATCAGTATCTCATCCATGGGAAAATTAACGAACTTCACAGATCTTTTTTGAAGCTTATGTGTTGGTGTGAACTGTCCAAGCACTTCCATGCAAAGATTATGTTCATAGTTCATTTTCACAAAGGGCAGGACATCTATCCATCTTTGATGTGTAACATATACCATGCATATGTTAAATTTGACACATCTATAATATTAACAACAAGAGACTTAGTGGTGCTTTCCAGTAGACAAATACTATCCAAACTCAAATTTAAAACTTCTAATACCACTTGTGTTATTAGCAATTTCAGTTATGTTTTCTGATTAAAGTTGTACAGGCTTTAGGTTACTTTTCCTAATAGTCTACTATTTTAACAAGAGCAATCACCCTATTAACCTAATAGTCTATTATTTTAACAAGAACAATCACCCTTTTTTTTTGTTAGATATAAAGTTGCTGAGAGCAAAATTAAATAAACGTGTTCACTCAAATTTCTATCCTCATCTCTATTTACAGCCCTTGAATCTCAAAATGATTCATAAAGGATTCTGATTCCAAAAGAAGACTTAATCTGACATGGAAAAACACAAGTATTGTTCAACTATTTGAGAAACAAAAATAGTCTTCAGAAAAAAGAACCCTAATCAGAGCCGTAATTGATTTTATCTCATTATATACCAAATCAGCACTCAGTTGTGCCATTTCCATATGTACATGGTCATTTCCATATAAAATCATACCACTTTTCACTAGTTACAAGACCTTCTATGTGTTTTTCTACCATACAAGATTTTCACTTATCTTCCTTTCTCATATGCTATTTTTTATTTCTGCTGTCCAAATTTGCAGCAATAGTATACTTATCTTTTCAGCTTGGATCAATCCAATCAATCACGTTGGCCAATATTAAGTGGTGAGATCTACAAACAACCAGATCCCAACAGTGTCATGTGCTGATCATGACATCATCACTGCATATTAAGGCATTTCCCATCAATATTGTTCCATGAAATAGCAAAGCTCAGAAGAAAACATGGAATTTTAAAATTCAATCAAAGTATCAAGACAAGGTTGAAAGTTTCCCAATTGTCATACCATTTTAAAAGAGACCATCTTTCTGTCAGAAGAAGGCAGCGCAAAATATCCTATTTTATGATGAATGAAATAGTTGTTCCTAAGTGAAGAAAATAGATGGCCAAACAACTTTATTGTAGGACTGGACCAGTATAAATATTACTTAACTTACAATTGTTTCCCAAATTTTGTGACTTGACAGAAGAACAAAGTGGAAGGCATCCGCATACTCCAGCCCCTGCTCATCTCAACTGAGTTCAGAATTTTGAGAAAGAAAAGAACACAATGCCTACATGATATGAGGGCATTACGTCATACGTATGCCTTTTCCAACACATGCTTTGTTTTTCTCTTCTTTTTTCTTTCCTTTGTGACCAGAACCCATACACTTGCACATTCTTTTACCATTCATATTGTGCCAACTGACAACCAGCATGGTGGGTGTCACTCTATTCTATACTTAGATCAACGAGCTAAAGTTGGCACCCAATCCCAAGCCAAGGTACTATCATTAGACAAGAGAAGGATTCAAGATTGGTCTCCTCCTTATGGGTACTTCTCTTCGAGGAAGAGATGCCTCCAAGAGAACAAGAGATGGAGAGGAATATAACAACAATTATCGGGAAAAAGAAAGTTAACAATCATCATCATAGATCCATGATCCCACTTCTAAGTCCAGTTACAGGCACTATTAAGCTGCAAGTACCCTCAAAAGCAACGTAGGCAATACCGAATGATACCGCCTGGTACGGGCGGTATGTACCGGTTCGACGGCATACCGGTACGCGGACCGCCCGGGAGGAACGAAAAATAATAATAAAATTATATATATATATATTAGAAAAAGGCGACGTTCAGCGACTCGGTATACCGAACGGTATACCGCTCGGTATACAGTTTCGTATCGTACCGAGCAAACGTCAAAACTCTGGTACGAAATTGCAGATCTTGCTCAAAAGCACTATGTATATTTGTCCTGGCCATCCTGTCCAAGACACCCATTTTCTGTGATGCATCCTTCCATGAATTAGAACTCAAACGAAACACCAATGTCATTCATTAAAGTCTAGTCAGATGGTGTCGACACAAAACTTGGAATGCCACATAATCAGGACAATTCGGCAGGAAGAAGCCTCTGGCGAGGTCAGACCTAACTTTTAGTATCAAGCCTGATTTACCATCCAAGACTGATCTGATTTTGGCTGATTTGTCAGCCATATCGCCAGATCAGTTAAAATTGGCCAGATTTGCCCAAACTCAACTAAACATTGCCAATTTTGTCCAACTATAGCCCATTCGTTGCCATAAAAGAGAAAAGGAGGGGAGTGGAAGGACGGTAAGAAAGGGGGAAACCAAAATGTTGAAAAAAGAAAAGTAAGGTTCGTAATTTCGTTTCGTACCGGTGTTTCGAGCTTTGCTCGATACGGTACGGTACGGTACAAGCATACCGAGCAATACGCTAGGGTGTACCGCTTGATATATATATATATATATATATATAAAGGAGGTGTACGTTGCCTCGGCAACGTCGCCTCCTTTTCTTCTCCTCATCGCATCAGATGACAAGACTAGTCTTCTCCTCATATGTGGCGTTCGGTGAAGGTGTCGAAGGCCGCCTCTGGCCTTGGATGAAGAATGCGTCGAATGCCGCAGGCGTCTTCAGCCTTCGGTGAAGAAGGCGATGAAAAAGAAGCTAAGCCGCCGCCTCTCAATTACCTTCTGGATCGGGATCGTCGCGGGAGGGCGACGTCAAATCGAAAAGCATCGAGGTTCTCCCGATTCTCCCTCTTCTTCACCCTCTTCTTCAAGCACCTTCTCCCTCTTCTCCCTCGACGCTTCTTCTTCCTTCGCCGCAGCCAGGCTAATACCGCCCGGCAGCATGTGGTCCGCGTACCGATCTGCTGGCGGTTCAAATTTGTTGGCGGTATCATTCGAAATTAAAATCCTTGAAGAAAAGAACTCTGACTATGACTATGAAACAAAGGAGGAGACAAAACCACTAGAATGTTTGATATTCACTATAAGCATCAGATTTGTTGTATGGCATCATTACTGCAGTGTTGTCCATTCATTGCTAGGAAGTACAAAGGAAATAATATTAAAGGACATACAGGGAAGACAAAGAGTAGTTTTTAATCTCTTACAAAAATAGGATGTCATCACAGAGACAAACTATGAAGAGGACTTGTCCCAAATCCTATAAGCACTATCTATAAATGATTTTTTTCTTTCCTTTGTCGTTACTTTGCCTATACTTCACCTGTATGGTGATTAGAGAAGCATCAAGGCCACCCATTGTCAATCAATTAGCTACAGGTGAATAAGTTTTTACCTTTTTGTAAGATATAATTACTATAACAACATCTTTCTATGATATACTATGATTTATTTTGTATTAATATGTCTATATTATAATGAATTATTCTCCATAACTTGTATCATCCTCATTGCAATATAGTCAAAAGCAAGATTTGAAATATCGTACCGTACTGGCTTTTCGACATTCGCTCAGTATAGTACGGTACAATACAGTATATACCGCTCAGTATATATATATATATATATATATAAAAGATTTTTTATATATAAAATATTTTTATAAAAGGCGATGTCGCGTTGCCTTTAAAATATATAGATTTTTTTTTCCCTTCTCTGGGCAACGTCGCCTTTAAAAAATTTTTTTCCCTTCTCCGGGTGACGTCGTCGAGGCGACACGACGTCACCTTTAAAAAAATAAAATAAAATAATATATATATATACTTATACCATCCGGTAACGAGCGGTCCGTATACCGGTCAATTGACGGACCGGTACGTACCGCCCGGTACAGGCGGTATTATTCGAAACTGCATACCTTGGTCAAAAGCAGTAGTCACTTCATGGCGCAAGGTCCCTTATTACTAATAGTGTTAGGTGCTCATCCAAGCAAAGCAAGGTAGTTGCTTCATGAAAATTAATAAAAATATGTTTAAGGCTTAAGATAATCACTAAAACAAGAACTTCAATAAAATCACTAATTTTTAGATTGTTACATACACAAGATGCTCTCCACCATTATCAACAAAAACAGTAATTAAATCAGTTCATATATAAATTACAAAACAAAAGAAATTCAAAAATCTACCAAACCTAAAGCTCTAATGATCATCAAGATTCACTACCTCATCATCGTCGTCCATTCCATTGATTTATATCTCTCAATCTCTTTTATCTATATACCTTCAAACAATTTCCTCCTCTCTGACATCTACTACCCTTAAACTTGATGGTATTCATGTCAATTGTAGAAGGCTTTTTTTATGAATAGTATCTTAACATGAATGGTTGCTTTGCCATTGGTACATTTCAAGATCTCTGACAGCATCAAAGACAGAACAAGAGTTCATTTATATTTGATAGTTTGAATGTTAAAACAATAGAATAAATGTCAAACACATAACAATCACCTGTACTGAATATGTAATAAACCAAGAAAGGTAAAATATTTTATCTTCAAGTCCCATCATGTACAGACCTTCTTTAATTTTCTGTTCCTGGAAAATAATATAACCAAAAGAATCAATTCCAAACAAACAGAAAAATAATTTATCATCCTCAGAAAAATGATACCAAACACATGTTGTTCAGCTTACCTTCTCAAACACAAAGTAGCTGATTAAACGAGAAATTGGATACAGAAATCCCAAAAGATACCTATTTCACCCAACAAAAACACTCAAATGTAAGAAAAAGGAATCATGAGAAAATGGTTTCCTTTTAGTATATCAAGTGATCTGCAGTCCTTGGAAGGCTACAAAATTATAAGCCCATGTTGAACAATATTGACTAGCTAAAAGTCACAGAACAAGGAATAAGACTTCCAGAAAACAATTTGACAACAAAAAGATCTTGGAAGATGACAAAAATGTAAGTCCATGTCATACAATATTGACTAGTCTGATTACAATAAACAAGGAATGAAACATCAACCACAATCCAATTCACCAATAGCAACATCTTGGAACAAATCATTGCGCCAGTGTCCTTTAGATCATGGAATAAGCTAATTACAAAATAAAAGCAGAATTAAGACAAGAAATGGTACTTACCTATTTAATATTACTTGGTGACTTACCTATAGTCCTAGCCACATTATTAATATGTGAATTATTCAATTATTAAACTAGTCATTAAAAAGACTGAGTCCTAGCAAATTATAGTGGTCATAAAAAGAGATAATTTCACACCATAAGTCAGCTCTAGGTTCATTAATCAAAATACTGGCACCAAATTCTCATTGCAAATTATTTGGAAGAGTGTGTTATACGGGTAATACATGTAGCATAGCTTTATCTTCACTCTTAGACATAATGCAGGTCTAGATTTGGATTCCAATTTTCTAGTTCTTAAACTAAACATGTGAAAAAGTGGTCATTTAAACTTCAGTCATGACAAATTTCTTTCCTGGTCTGGATTCAGTCTCTACTCCGCTCATCGATCAAATAATTAACTTATTCTTAAGGTGACATGTGAAAAAGAGATCTTAAGTTTGAGGATGACATGAAGGTGGTGTCGATATGATTTCCACCATAAACTGATTAATTTCAGTGACAAACCAAATGCTTTAGGTTCTTCCATTAGGAATTACTCCTAATGAGTGGTATTCCCCTTCAATAGAAGTAGAAACCTCCAAAGAGAGTTTAGATTATGAAAGCAAGGAAAAACTAAGAAAATAGAGCATTTAGCTGCTGGAATCAACTGTAATACAGCCTAAGCGTATGCCAGGAGGCTTACAAAGTTAACAAAACAAGACTTTTAAAAAAAACTGTTTCATCCTTCTAAACATTGTTGCCTAAGCCTTTCACTCCTGGCCAAACAACCCAGTTGCATCTTTGCTCCTGTCTGAAGATAAAAAATTTCTGTGCCACTTTGGTCGAGTTAACGGGAGTGTTGGCTCCTTTCCTATTGTCAATAAGAGCTGCTGACTCAATTTTATCAGGACAAGATCTGAGCCCTGTTAAATTGGTTTAGTTTCCCAAAAGAGGCCACAATTAGGGCCAACCGTGGATTCAGACCAAAATAGGTGCAGAAAGCAGCCCAAGAGGGAAGTGGGTCGAGCGGATAACAGCAGTTGTTGCATCAGAAATTTTCTTCTTAGGTTATAGCACATGATAACTGTTTTATAAAATTTTTGGTCAAAATGACAAACACAAAAAAGATAAACAGAGTTCACAAGAAAGTGGAGGGTAGAGTAGGGATATATATAAAGTAAAGGTACATATGGAGATCAACAGGTTCTGCAGGAAAATATGTAGTTAAAGGCAGTTATTTCTCCATTAGATGAGACTTATGCTTTTTTATCTTAATAGGTAGCATTAACAAATCAAGTTTATATCTCTACATGAACGCAAGACACCTTATTTTTATTATTCATTATTCCAATCTCTTAGCACCTAAAGAGTTTGCAAACCAATTGATTGAAAAGGGTAGCTGTACTTGCTGAACTAATTAAATAATGCAACTAATCCATCAGAGAGCAGTCCGAGTATTTTCTCAAGTGAATATTTTCTGTATTGGCCAAAGTTTCTCAAGCCAAAGTTTCTCAACACCAAAGTTTCTTGAAAAGTGACTTGCTGTATTGGCCAAAGTTTCTCAAGCCAATATTGAAAAGTTTCTCAAGTCACTTCTGTATTGAAAAGTGACTTGCTGTATTGGCCAAAGTTTCTCAAGCCAATATTTTCTCAACACCATCCAAACGCAGTCCGAGTAAAAGACAGGTTCACTTTTAACTTAATCAAATGTTAGGGCATCAATCGATATCCTCTTTCCAATTTAGAACCCAATGCTCTTTGAACTTGGCCACAAGCCACAGCTCCTGCTGTCAGCAGAAGCAGAGGAGAGCAAGCAACTAGTTCTTTTGTTTTAATTTTTGCCCATGATTTGATATTCCAGAGGCATTCATTTTTCTTTTTCATTTTATATTTCAGTTCAGGCAGCACCCTCACCACGCCAAGTGACACAGCATTCCAAACATGCTATTCCGCGTTCCAACAACCTAGCCGCACCGGGGTGCCACCAAAATTCAGAACCCTAAATGCAACTACTACAGTATGAAAACTATTATATATGCTTTTGTCTTTTACAAAAAATATCTGTTGTACATGTATTGCTCAGTCAGAAAAAGGAATACTAATTTTCTAAAAGATCCCAGTTTAAACAAATAAAAAAATTTAGAAAATGAAAATGATTATTATACAGTAAATTTTATACTCACAATAATCCCATGACAATCTTCACAATTGACTGGAACTCATCATCTGTATATTCTCGAGTTGGAAATGGTACAATTCTGATATTTTCTGGAATAAACTCCGTCCATCTGAAGTTCACATGAGAGCGAGGTCCAATAAAAGGTGATAATGTTTCTGTTACATTTATACTCTCAGACATAACATTAGTTCCATTTAGTTGTGCAAGAAGAATTATCAATGAATCCATCACCTGCTGCAACTGCAAGAACACATATCAAATTAAATCCCAAAATTGAGACAATTGAAATTAATGCACTCAGGTACAACTAAATCTACAAATGTATCTAAATAACTTAGGCAATTCCAATAAAATTCCAGGAATTGATATTATTCATGCAATGCACTATACAATAAAATGAAGAAGTTGAGTCTTCATGACTGAGTATGAGAATTTATGAATCATGATGCAGTTCAATCGTGACACATGGAGAATTGACCAAGATAACCAATAAACCCTGTGGGGTTTGTGAAACATGAATATGTAACAAAAGAGGTTCAGACAAAGTCATAATTAGCATTTACTCTACAGATTATCCTTGTGACATGATAATATCATTACTCCAAGTACATATTTCAATCTTCAAGTCACCACACACAAGAGCGCCACATTTTCAAAGCGTTGTCAACATGAAAAGAAAACAGCAATACCATTTCACTTGCAAATAAAATCAATCAAGAATATAACATTCAGAAAAAGGTCAATCTAACATGCACAAGTTGTTATTGCCTATAGAAAGAAAGGAAGAGGAACTCATACGGTCAGAAATCCACTGAATCCATATTGAAGAATTGGTACAATGTTAACACCAAGCTCGAGGTCGTTGAGATATGGTCCGTTTACATCCATGATGGTTTTAACATTAGGAAAACCTGAGAAAGCCCATGTGTGATTAAGACGTATGCTATAGTCAAATGTTTGAGGACCTTGTGCGTGAAAAACTACTGCTCCTTTGATCTTGGGATTTGATAGGTTCCTGCAAGAACGATGCTAATCTTTCTGAAACAGATATAGAGCTCAAGCCATCTTCCATAAAGATTAAAAAAAATAATATGCATTAAGAAGTAATAACATGTTGATTCTCAAGCAAAGGAACATTAAGAACCGTAGTTCACACTGAATTAAAATGAGGGTCACCAAGTAATGAGTTACAGCCTTACAGGATTCAATTTATAGAAAGAATCATGACTTACCTCACTTGATCATTGACGCCGTACAGTTCTGACCTTATGTAATTTTCCAGGTCAGCTTCATTCTTGTAAAGTCTGCCAACCATCTATTAATAAAAAGCAAAAATGCCTGTTATACTTAATTTAAAGCTAACATTGTAGATAATGATTAAAAAAAAAAGTGATAGACAGCCAAAAATGTTTATTTTTGTATTATTATTTTTTTCCATTTAGCTCAAGAACAAAAAGAAATGGCATGAAGAACACTAGACTGAATGTCTATTACACCAAGAATTGCGTAAATATTGCATGACAAATTAAATATAAATATACTGAAAAAAAGACAAAATTAACTTTGGGTTCAATAATTATTTCTAAGAAATAATACATTCCTCCAAGAATCAACCTTCCCATCTTCGGGTTCAACATTTTGTGCAAAACAACCTTTTCAGGAAGTTTAACCAAAGAAAAGGGCTTTGAGTCAACATTATTCTCTAAACATCAGGACCTTAAGATTTTGCAAAGAGAAGAATTAATCTGGAGAAAGCATGGAGCTCTCAATATTGAAAATACCCCAAGAATATTTCAAAGGGGAAAGGCTGCATTTTTTTGGATGTTGATGCGACTAGGCGAAACCATGAAGCATCAAAGTTTCTGTTGAGCGGAAAGCCACTACACGCAATCTTGATTCTATGAAAATTACTTAGGATAACTTGTTGTGGGCTCGGAAGGTTAGAGAAATAGGGTCAATGGCAAATTTTAGGCCTGACTTGTAGCAAAATTTTCCAGAAAGTTGATAAAGTGAACTATGAGGAGATTTACTCATAAAGAAATTTATCATAGAGTTACTTTAAATGGGATTCGCTCTCTCAAATGGTGACTCTAATAAGGATATCTACATTCAACAAGACTATAGCTTCAATATTATCGGAATGCTTTGCAAGATCAATGATGCATTTATTGTTCATAATAAGATTAGACACCTTCTCCTATATTGGAAGCTGCAATATCTTTGATTTTTAAAAATTACTAAAGATCTCAAAGTATAAGCAACAGCTATTCTTGTGTCTTGTGATCTCTATGGACGAGAATTAGTCATTATAAGTTCAAAAATCCTTCCTGGCTTACACTCTCAAGTTGCTTGATTTTTAGCTTAAAAAGGAATTGCCACTGTGGATGGCTTTAGAGGTTAGATGCCACAGCAGATACACTCAGTTTTCTTGTATTTGAAGAGAGACAAAGAGCAAGTTCTAGTTCTCCGGCTGTGAATCTCCAGCAACAAATAACTGTTTCTTGCTCATCTGCCTTTAATTTTCCTACAATATATTTTACGGGGTCTCGGTCCTTGGCAGTTCCATGCCCATTATGAAGGCACATTCAAATCCGAAAGAAGACATCAAGTTTCTAATACCAAGAGTCCGTAGATACCATGCTATTTCCGTCCGTCATGAATTGGCAGAGTTCACGCGGAACATGTTTCCAGTGCCGTGTGAAACGGACATGAGAAAACAGTAGGAAAGAAGCAAATAATCGCGGCATGGTACCTTTAGGAGCGGAAACTTCGAAGAGAGCACGTCCAGCATCAACCTTGTTTTGTCGGTGTCAGGTGCAAAAGCGAGATGTTCACCGTTCACGAACAACAACTTCAAAATACTGTCAAAACTTGGAGAGATCTCACTTTTTCCCACCTCAACAAGCATGCCCTTTCTAATATACCTGGAACGAAAGAAATCAAGTACATGCAAAAATCAAAACCACAAGCAGCAACCAAAGACGAGTAATTCACGTAAACACTGAAGCGAGGATAGTAGATGGTGGAAAACAGAAGAGAAAGAAGCGGATAGCCTACGCTTGCACGGGGTGAATTTGCGTGTCAGCTCTAGACCTTATTCCGATGAGCATCAACATCACAATCGTTGGCAGCAGAATCTGAAATATCAAACGACACAAAGACAAAACAAATTGTACCTTAAATGGAGAGAGAAAGAGAAATCACCCCGAACCAAATGAAATAATCCTCTTGAGAGTGGGTTTTGATCCGGGAATTGGTATAATAGGTTTGGGACGATTCACAGGTGGTGCTCTGCGACCGAGTACCTCAGCACAGGTGGCGAAAGGGTGGCGGATTTTGAGAAGCCAGTTCTTGCGGAGCACGGCCCTCAGCTGCCGCTGAGACCTCCCCATCTCTCTTTTTGTGTACCACTCCCCTCGACCCTGCCCTCTTTCTGGCCGAAGACTCGAGGTGATATATATCAACGGAGCTCAAGCCAACAGCAAGGACAGAGGAAAAGGGATCGGCGGGCGATCATCGAAGACTGAGAACAGAGTAGGTGTCGAAGGGAACGGATCTTTCGAGACGAGGGAGCTCCGGTTTTGTGGATTCAGGGGACAGACGAGAGGAAAGAGAGAGAGAGAGGTGGGCTGAGCGCCGCCGCTCCTTTTGGGTGCAGGGGATGTGGTGGCCCGCTAATGCTGTGGGGGACCGGCTGGAAAACGGGTTCAGATGCTGCCGTGAGCCGTACGCTATAAGCAAATATTCTCCTATGAGTACCAGACTTCAAAATATAAACAACAATTTACCTAAAAAAGAAAAAAAAAATCACAGCTTTTATTGACCACAACAAAGAGCTTCGAGTTTTTTAAATATCAATGATGATTTCGCAAAGAGAAGCCAATCGACCGGTCGTAGAAGAACGTACATCGACCCATGTCGAATGGATCGTCTCTTCATCTTCCCTAAATGGATCGATTCATGTCACTGTCTCTTGTCATTTAAGAATGCGGAGGTATCCGATGAGCTGAGGTTAACCATCGTACTTAACGATGCAAGACTTGCTTCTGCGCTTGACGATTATTCTTCTTCTCCTCCTCTCGCTCTTCCGATTCTCCGTGCCTCCGTTGAATATTTCTCAGTTAATACCTCTACCTAATTCATCATCATCTCTTTGCCGCATAGGGCCCTAATAAGTCTTACTGGAAATGGTACTACTTTTCCTATAAATAATTTGTATAATTCCTATGTGGGATGTTTATTAAATAATTTTTTGAAAAATATTTTTTTATTATTATTTTTATTTTGTTATTATACATTTATTTTCGTCATCATACATCATCATATAAATTTGTATCCCAAATATGATCACTAGTCCATTATATCATTTAACATTCATCAACAAATGATATAGAAAAGAATAGTTCAAACTTATTTGTTACTGGTCTTTTAGACAAATTTAAATAATCGAAGCTTATATAAATAAAAACTTTGTATTGACTTTCTAGTGAAGTAGTAAAGCACGTTAGCAATCATTTCACTTTCATTTACCATAATTTGGCATATTACAACATACAGTGAGGCAAATTGGAGTCCCAAATCTAGGTATCAAATGCTTATTCTAAATTCTTTTAGTAAAGAACATATGGGATATAATTTTAATGTTATTCAGTTGATTTTGGTTCATGATAAAAGTGCAGCTGGTCTTTCTATCGTAAACTGATGTATCGGTGCTATAGATAACTTTTATCAATATTTTTGATGGATTATAAACATTTTTTAGATTTTATATATTTTATTTAATTACTGTCCCTAATTTCATAGGCCAAATTTAAAAATCAAATACTTATATTTATTCATTTATATAAATAATATAAAATTATTATTATTATTATTATTATTATTCAATTGGTCTGATGGTGATTTAATTTGAATGCCTAAAAAAAATTATGGATGTCAGGATGATATATTAGATTCATTTAATAAAAATTGAGGATTTAAAATCTTATCCGATAAATTTTTTATATCATAAATATTAATCTGACGGTCGTAAATTAAACTCACTTGTCAAAGATTAAAGTTTCAAAATCTTAAGATGATCATGTACTAAACTCGTAGAATTTAAAACTATGCTGAATGAATCTTATCTAAAGCATTGAGACGGTGATAATTTACCAAATACACTCGAACGTGGCTGTGATTTAAAATATAATCTGACAACATAATGTGTACATATATATATATATACATTTCATGCTCGGAAGAAACCCATGGAATAGATAAACTTATCTAGGGGTTAATAAATAAAAGGTTTATGTTCTAGATTTCGGAAATCTCTAATCAAGGTTCAAAATTATGGTTACCTCATCTCTAATCAATTTTATTTTCCTGTCAACGAAATTAGCAGACACTGAGAAGTCAAAGCCTGCTTACGTATTAGTCTACTTTTTCTTTCTTTGGGGGATGGGGGGGAAGATGAAAGTAAGGATCTAAACAGTAAATTTACACAAAAAGATCTACATGATAAATTTCACACTTGAATCGAATTTAAAAATCTAAGGCCTTTATATTTAATATCACATTAACCAATCATTAGAAAAAGTGTAAAACAATATGTAAAAGTTAACTTTATGATGGAAAAAAAAAAAAGTTAACTTTATGGAAGTGTGAATACTAAAACGACAATAAAATTTTCCCTTTATAAATAAAATTATCTTCTTTTTTTTTTATCGGTTTTCATTTATCTTCAAGGGAAGATACAATATCAATATAAAGATAAATAAAAAGGAAAGTATGAAAGAGAGACCAGAATCTAATAGATATATTGCTAAAATAAAAACCAAAAGATAAATCCATCATTTAAAAAATAAATAAATAAATAAATAAAAACTTTCTATACTATTTTTATCAAAGACTGATCTTTTAGTCTTCCCTATTTTTACGGAGTCAAAGTAGGATCTGTCCAAGGGCTATCCCTGTCTTGAAGGCCAAAGAGCACCAACAGCCATCTTTTAATAACGAGCGATAAATTTGGTACTGTTCCAACTAAGGAAAAATAAACTCTATCTTAGTTAAACAATCGATCTGATTGACAAGTCAAAGCCAACTAAGCCAGAATTCAAGTTGCAATAGGCATCCCCAATGACAAGTTGCACATGTCATGACGTCCGACTCCCTCAGGCGCGAAGTCTTAACAAATAACCAGAGAGCTTGGATACCGAGAGCTTGGCGACAACGGCAGGCATCCCCTTCCTTAATCATGGCCTCCTATTAACGGCTCATGGCCTCCCTGGCTACTTCAGCATACAATGAATGCTCATCATCCTTAAAACGCATCGAACCAAATCATCACAAACAACATGAATTTGACACACTAGGAAAATAGGAGCCCCGGAAATCTTAGCAGTCGTAGAAGAGCCACGGAAAGGCCACACATCATGTCAGCCCCACAAACATACCCTCCAAAGAGCCTGTCATTCAACATTACTAGACTTTTTAACATTTGCGTCATCATCTTTGTGGATTGAGTGAAAATCTTAAATGACAAAGCATAGGTATATAACTATGCCAATAAAGTCGAATTAAAAAAGGTTTATCAATCACCATGACATCAATCGTGAGGCCGGATCCTTCCCAAAAAAAAAAAAAACAAAACAAATAAACGTACATGGGTTTCCCACATCTCAAACAAGAAAAACACATGCTAGCTAAGTTTCAAAGAATGGAAGGATTGAAAATACAAGCTCCATCATCATTATCCTCGAAACACCATTGACCAATAAGTAATTAGTCCCCACGAGATGAAAGATTGAACCCAATTGCCGTTGCTGCCACAACCACCACCATCAGGTAATCATTCCCTCAGGAACCACAGCACGACGATGTTGGTGCAGCAGTGCCATCTGCAGCTGTCTGGTCTGGTTTGTTTATCTTGATGGTCCGATCCTGCAACCAGATGACAGGTTAAATCTTCAAAATTAGAAAGTTGTGATATTTTGACATAGAAAAAGGTTGCTTCTACCTCAGATTTTGAATCAGTTTCTGCAAGTCTCTGCTTGATATCTCTTGCAATTGAAAAGAAGACTTGTTCGACATTAAGGTTCGTCTTTGCACTCTGCAGCATATCAAAGACATTGTTAAAAACTAGCATAAGTAGAGACAGGATAGAAACCAACATAGCCACATACAGTCTCGAAAAACTTAATCCCATATTCATCAGCAAGAGCTTGCCCCTTTGATGTCGGCACAGCCTGAAAAGAACCCAGTTATATAGAAAATGGTTTATAAACTTGGAGCAGAAAAAAGAACACCAGAGGGCAGAGGCAGCAAGGTTTTATGAACTACTGGCCAAACAAATCAACTATCGGACGTTGAACACACAGAAACATACCCTTTTACTTTCATCCATATCAGCCTTGTTACCAACCAAAACTTTGTTTACGCTATCAGAAGCATGCTGTTCAATGTTGCGAATCCAGTTCCTTATGTCTGTATGTTACCACGAATATAGAGAATCTGAATAAGAAAACCAGAAAGTGAACAGGCAAAACTACAGTGAGAACATAAAGAATATTATTACTATTGAAAGAAGATTCATCAGTGACATCATAAACGAGCAAAATGCCCATAGCGCCTCGGTAGTAAGCTGAAAGAATAAAGGAAAATAAGTTATTCATTCAAAGATTTACATAGAAAAGATGGCATACAATAGAAAAACCCAGGGCAAAGGTCAAGATCAAAAGAAACAAGAAGCCTACCAGTTGTGATAGTTCGAAAGCGTTCCTGTCCAGCAGTGTCCCAAATCTGTAGTTTAATCCTCTTGCCATCCAGTTCAATTGTTCTTATCTTAAAATCAATGCTGCGCAGAGATCAGGTAATTGCCATTGGAACTAGAACAAGCTAATGAGATTGGATTGCAAATCCAATTACAAATAAGCAAATGTAAACTATTGCTCCTTGAAACTGAACTCACCCGATTGTGGTAATAAAACTGGTAGTAAAGGAACCATCTGAGAAACGCAAAAGGAGGCAACTCTTTCCAACACCTAAAGAACACAGCATATCATCTCATGTTGCACATAATCAACTAAAAAAAAAAATTGCATAATTAGGGCATCTAAAGTAGATGGATTTTATTTGTGAAAAGGTTCTCAAAACAAATAATATGTTAACAGCCAAGATCCACTTTGCGAGTTTGCTACATGTGGTAGTGATATCCATTTCTCTATATACAATATGCTTTATCACACTTGCATCAGGTTATAAAAAATTGAAGTAAATGTTATTGTATGTTGATTCACATCACTTACAGAATGAAATCTGTAAGGGAAATGAGAAATTTCACAAAAAAGAAAAAGGAAGAGGAATTAGGGGGAAGAAGATGCATGTTTGTTACACCAACTAATATCCTGTGTATTCACAATGACCCTTATTTATAGGCTACTCATTACCCTCTCCAAATTGGAGTTGCATTACATAAAATTATGGACCTAAATACCCGGTAAAAACTTATTCTACTCTCTTTAAGCTGCTGACCAAGCTCTTCTCTTAAGAGACAGTGATTGGCAGTCCCCTATTGCTGTGCACCCAGGTCTTTGTGTTGTCACCTCCTAGTCTTGCCAAGAGAAGATTTGTCAATGGCACATATAAGACTGACACGGCATCCTGTGCTATTTGGAATGGGGTGGCCATTTCCTTTGTATTAGCCAAATCACTTACCTGATCGAGGGGAAATAGGACTTCAGAAAAGGCCCACTATAGTTCCATTCAGCTGAAACCCGATGGAAATCAGAAATCCACCAAACTATTACTGGGTGCAGAACTTCACATAGGCCTTTCCAGCAACTAATAGGTCCCATCATTTCCCAGTCAAAATAGACATCCAAACATACTGTCAGATAACTCTTGATGTGTCTCCAATAAGTGGAACAGCTGGTTTAGTTTTGTTTTAGGTCAAGAGCCCCATAGAAAGGGCTAGCAAAGTCCAGTCATGTTGCCTCAGTATGGCTGATGCCTAATCTCATTTGCTCAGAACTCATGAAATTACTAATAAATCCTATATCTACTATAGAAGGTGATGATTCTTCATAGGAGTTTTCAGTAAGAGTATCATGTGTCAGTGTGAGATTCCATCGAGGCATTCATATTTGTATTTTATAACTTCATAGTTTTTTCAAGATTCATTGCAACGATGGAGTAACCTCATCATCATCAAAATCCATAAGCACCAACTTAGCAAACCCTTGGCGTATCTATTTTAACCTCCATTTCCAACAAAAAGGAGGCAAAATCTTCTTGTTGTTATGGATCAACATGGTCTTTAAATTTTCAAATTTTTAGATAATTCCAGTAGGACTAGACAAGTCTGAAACTTTTGTATTATAACTAACCCAAACTCAAAGATGGGCCTAGGAGTACTTATTAGCTAGTGGGATATAATTGTTTAAATACTTCTTCAACTACCTATGCGTCCAAGAAAGATCCCAAAAGGGATTGCAAATGGCTAGTGGTTCTGTATGCCTATGAGGGACCCCAGGCCACCCACAAAAGCTCCAATCAACGATTCCAATGAGATTTTTAAGAGCATGTAACTTTTCTAAATTCGGCTTTATCTTCCACTAGCATGCCTACTAAGTGAGAAGCCTTAACTCAACAACATAATTTGTCATTCTAGTTAGGATTGAATATTCCGCTAGGAACAGCATGGTGGTGCCAGAATTAGTTTTGGAAGATTGTTGACCCTGTGTATGACGAGGGCTATAATCACGGACTTTGATTGGCTTCTGAATTCTAGTAGTGTTGACCACATGCGAGGAACTATCCTTTCCTCAAGTTCATCCGCCTATGTTAATCCCTCAATAGTTTTGCCTTTATCTGTATAAGAGACAGGGCAACAATGAGTTTGCCTTACCAAGGCCTAGATAGTAGCTTGGACCACAGTTTCAACTATTTGGAAAAGCCCTAGGCATTATCATCGGATCATGGCTCTCATATTCAACTATGCCCATGTCAATGTCGACTTGTTAGTTGAGCCTGTTGTTGATGAAATGAAGCATCAAAAGATTAAAGTGCATCACCCAATTAACAAATCCTTGAGATTTTGATCTTGAAAATGAATGTTGATAGAGGATAAAGTAGAAGTTTTAAGTTAATATAGATCAATATGATGTAGCAAAATCATCCAGTATAAGAGAAACAAGTATATATACTAAAACAACAAGCAAAAACAAAGATGACTACAAAAGCATTAAATTCCAGGACAATAAATGCTGAGGAAGAAGTTAATTCTGATGAAACAGAAGAAGATATTGAGGGTTCTAAATCAAGTAATGAAGAACATGAGCACAATGATGATGTTGATGATAACATGGACATTAATGATTATTAGAGATTTTGGAGTCTCGGACTAATAAATGTTTTCAATGTCTTTTATTTTATTATTTACACATGGCCTAATTTAATTATGTTTTTTTTTAATTTAATTCACTACAGATCTAGATACATATAATTGATGTTTTAATGGTGATTGTTTATATATGTAACGGCACAAGACTCATTTTCAATTGAAATTCATTTTTCTAATGATTATTTTTATCCTTAACTATATATCCATAATTTTTATGAGATAAATGCATTGATTTGCTCGGGCAAGCGCCTATTCAAGTGACTAGCATCACAAGCAATTTAGAACCTTGGTTCCTTTCAGCACCTAGCACTTTTGATAACATTAATTCTAATGAAAAACGTTGGAGTTCAAGAACAAAGTAAGCCAATTACTTTAAAATTATATTCTAGCGAACATAGACATTATCTACCCCTCATGAGCTGTTTATATATCTTCTATAAATCAAATGAAGCATGTTCAACAATTGTACCAAATATTTACAGTTTCACCCTAGGTTTCGATAACCGAATAAATCGATACCCATATACCAAGTGATGAACTGGCCTGTGACACTTGGTAACATCAAAAAAGTAATAACAAAATAAATATTAAGGGGTGAAAGCTTATATGGTCTAGTGCCCATTCTGGTTAAATTGGTGAATACCAGTTTACACTGATCGAAAAAACAAAAATTTGATTCCGTAAATGGTACTATAAGCAAACAACAAACAATAAATAATATTGGAAATAAATCAGATTAAAATAATAAAATAAGTGTAGAATTAACAAAGACATTATATAATAATTACTAGATAGAATTAATCATAATCAACTATTTGTTAATTTGTACCTAAAAATAGTTAATCAGAATATACCTGTTAGGATGAACTTATTTAGTTTTTGGATAATGTTAAACCAACTGAGCCTATTTTTTTTATCTTGTTCTTTTAGAATAACCTTTGTTACAATTCTAAGCCTTTTTTTTTTTACTTCCTCATAAGTGATTTCAATGGTCCCGGAGCAAAGCATCACTCCAAGTTCAGGAAGTGAGGACTCTCATGCATGCAGAGGGAGTATCACAATTTCTCATGCTTTTCAAGTAATTCATAAGAGCATCAAATTGTACCAAAATGTATTAAAATCTAGAAGATAAATACCAGAAAGGTTAGGCAAATTAAAAAAGGATAACGTCGAACAAAACTATAGTGATTACCATAAATATTCAATGTTTATTCATGAGGCCACCAAAATATTGTAGCAAACATTGTATCTCCAAATGTTCAGATTGACTAGAGAATGTGCCTTTTAATGCCACTGGAATGTTAATCATTATATTGCATATTCTGATACTAAAACAGAGAGTCTAACATATAGCCTTTGAAGTATGAATGGCAGATTATTGTTGGTAGATCAAAGTTTCAACATGCTGCCGCGATCTAGAACATCAGAGTGTACATGAAACATTTATGACGAAAAGTAAATGAGCTTCAGTCATGTTACATTATGAATCACTAGAAGAAAATAATAGCATTTCAACAGAGAGCCACCGCATTCAAAAACTATCATGATACCATCAGATGCAAACCGAAATCCATGGTCACTATCTAATGCCAAATATCCATCTTCCTTATTGCAATACACCAAGGCAAATAAAAATCCTAACAACGGAAATAAAACCTCGGTCATGAATAAACACCCAATTCCCAAATTGACAACAGATAAGTCATTATGTTGCTCCTAACGCATATGCGAAACCCTCGAATTAAAACTACAACAATAACGCCTCACAAACCCATACGAACCGAATCAAACAAATACAAAATAGTGATCAGATCCTTACCGCTGTCACCGATCAGAAGAAGCTTGATGAGGTAATCGTAGTCCGCCCGAGCCCTAGCAGGAGGAGCCGCCATGGCAAATCAAAACGAGCTTCAAGAATCTAGGCGGCCAAAAATCCCAAACCGGATGACCTGATCAAGAACCAGCCTCTTCAGATCCAAGTGAAAATCCAAGAGTATAACCATTTAATACGTAGATCGAAAACGGTACACAAACAAAATTAACATAAGATAGATAAGAATTAAGAAAGACATACCAGATTCGGACAGGAACAAGGAGCACAATAAGATCTATGGAAAATGGATGGAGAGGCGTGGGTCAGGGTCGAAGGGGTTTGGAGAGAGAGAGAGAGAGAGAGAGAGAGAGGGTAAGAGATAATTTCGCGATCTCTAGACTTTTATTTCAGAGGGAGAGACGAAAGATGAGTTCGTTCGCAGCGGGAGCGGTACAGACACCGCCCAGTGTGAATAGTATTTTTCATTTTCTGGCAAATAGCCTTATTTTAGGTTCCGGAAACCGTGCAGTTACCGTGAAATGGGGAAGAAATGATTGCTGGCGCACTTTGAAGTCCTTATCAATCCTTACGTGATTTGAATCTTTAATATCCTCTCATATTAATTAAAACTGAGAATATATTTATTATATTATGTGTATTTTTTATTTTTTAATAATATATTAGGTATTATTTCGATAAAATAAAAAATATTATTTTAAAATTATATGAGTGCTCACGAGACCTATAATAATTGGAAGAGGTAAAATATATGTTGGTACGAGAGAAAGATCCCATTTATTTTAAGAAAAATTATAAATATTTTTTTATTTACTAATTAATATAATTATCGTCAAAGATTTATATAGTCAATGACTTTATTATATATATATATATATATATATATATATATATATATATATATAATCTTCTTCTTGATTGAACGGTATGTATATATCTCTGGTGAGCTACACAATAAGCAAGGTGAAGAATGATCACATGGGAATCAAAGCTAGTCCGCAATAAATAATTTAAAATTTATGAAGAAATCCCAATAGAGTTAAATTTGGAACTTCTTCAAACTAATTTCTTTTATAGTAACTTCAAAATAATATTATATATAAACCCTAGCCAAAGATATAATTTTTTTTATTGATTATAAAATACAAATAATTGATTCAAGAGTAGTATAAGACCATTTTTCATTATTTATGGTTTGATTATGATTATATTGATTTTTGTCACGATAAATATTTCAATTTCTGATGGCCTGTTGGTATGTTTTGGCAGGCCTGCTTAATGGACCTGACGTGGGCCCAGTTACAAATTGGGGTACAGTGGGCCCTAGGCATTGAGACAGAGGTTGGATCAGCAGCAGTTCAACCGGGCGACCACTGGGCGTGAATTCCAGAAAGCTCGGTTGAGGACCAACAACCGCTATGGTGGGTCCAAGTCGGCATAGTGGCGTCGTGGGTGAGCAAACAATTGAAAGTGTCAAAGTAACCCGTTGCAGGTATCGAGTTTATTTGGGTCTGGATTTGAACTTAGGCTCACGTTTTAATATAAATTGTGTCAAGTGATTTATATATATATATATATATATATATATAGTCTGCTTTGTGATCAATTTAACATTTATACAAATTATATGATGATATCATCAAGTTGGAATTATTTAAAATTATCAAAAATTTAATAAGTTTAGGTTACAACCCACAACTTATTTTCCTGTAATCTGGTAAAAAAAATTGGAAGTAATCGATCTTCATCAATCATATTATATTTTTAAATATTTTAATTGAAATTTATATATTTAAATATATTAAATTATTATTTAAAAGCTTAAATATCTTTATATATATATATATATATATATATATATATATATATATATATATATATATATATATATATATATATATATATATATATATGTTGATATGTGTTCTAAATTTTTTTATAGATTCAAAATATTTTATATTAAATTTGAATTTAGTTCTCAAATTTGCCTTTCTGAAATTATCTAATTCTAAAATTCTAAATCAAATTTAATTCATTTGATAAACTAAACCCACAAATCAAATTTAAAAAGATTAAAAAGTAAGAAAAAGGTAGGGATAGGTAAAATTGAAAGATGAGATAACTAACTCATTAATTTCATTAGATCTAAATAATTAGTCTAAAATATTAAATCTTAGATTTGAGTCAATCTAACATTTAATCTATATTTTTTAATATGAGAGTAAACTAAAATATTATATTTTTTTTACTTAAAGATTTGACTCTGGTCTCTTCACGACTTTATCCGTTAGTAGTCATTTCCTATTTAAATCTCTCGTTTTATTTGAATGTTATGATTGAAGTAATTAAAATTTCTTAGCTTGAGCCAGTGACACAAATGACTTAAATTTAACTTGATAATAGTACACTAATCAAATTAAGTCAATATAATTTTAACGTTGAGCCCAGTGTTACAAATTTGTGAAAATTTTTGGGTATTACAAATTTCATCCCATGGATTGCAACAGTGTTCCGTGAAATCCTTTCACAAAAAACATTCTTCCTAATATCCAAGCAATTTTTTTTTTTTTTTTTAAGATGATGCACACTGTTGATCTCATCATCCATAAATTTCTACCTATACTCTAACAGTACCAAAACATGGCTTACCGTAATTTCCACTGTAAACTATAAGAAAATAGCATAAGAACATCTCTTACCACGACTAAAGTTAATCGTTAATTGTCATCATATTGTGTGTACTTTAATTGCGTAGTAATTGAAAGAAAACGTAAGTATCACAAAGTGAAGTTATTATCGCAGCAGCAGCTATTGCCACTAATAGCTAGGGAACTTCATTTCATGTAAGTAGCAAAATTTAATGAAAGTTAGTAATAGCTTAAATGCGGAATGAAATAGTTTTATGAGTTGACTTGACTTAGCTTTTCTTTTTGAAACTTGACTTAGCTGTTACAACTTAATTTTTTCTACAAAATATATCATTATTTAGATGATACAGCTGCTCTGTGTAGATGCTTGAACACCTTTTGTAAGTGAAAACAAAAAAAGATATATGAAGTTATAAACTGAATAAATGATGTATTTAGTTTGTTATATGTGTTTGTTGATGTATTTAGTTTTCTTACAAACTAAAAGGGAAAATATTTACCTCCATTAAGTCTTTCGATCCGATCCCCACCACATCAACAAAAGTCAAATAAAAATATTTAAACATATTTTTTATTATGTAAAATATCATAAATGTATGGGGGCGCTGGTTATAAAAAATAAACTAAAACATGATTATCAAAGTTTATCTATTCTCACTCTTACCCTTCCATAGGTTACTTCGAGATTGATACAATATCAATAAATCCATTCGACATTTGTCTTAGTACAAGCTAGATTGTCGTCTAAATTCATTTAGTTTCTCTTAGATGTAAAATCAATGGAGAGAAACTTGGCTCTTATACTAATTGTTAGGACCGTAAACGACACTAAGAGAAAGGTGAATTAGTGCTTTCGTAAAAATATCAGTTTGAAAATTTCATTAGATAAAGCCCGTATCGGAAAGCGTTTAAACTTAGAGAGCAAGTGAGAGTAGTAGACAATCAAATCAATAAGTGACAATGAAAATTAGAAAGAAAGTGCATACCAAGTTTATAGTGGTTCGGTTGTCGCGACCTACGTCTACTCTTGATTCCTCTTTTGTCAAGATCATCGACATTTACTGACGACCTTCTTTCAATAGGTAAAGACTAACTACCCTCTTTACTATTGAATCTCAGATTTTGATAATGAAATCAATTGGTAAATTATTGATCTAATCCATATATTGAGATGAGCGTTGTGGGATTAACTATGATAGCAATGAAGGCATAAAGCAAGATTTTGGGTTGGAGTCAAATATCGGAGGATACGTCGAAGATTTGGACTATATGTTGGTGGTTTGTTGGAAGTTCGCCGAGAGTTCATCAAGAGCTCGTCGAGAGTTCATCGAGAGTTCGCTGAGAGTTCTTCGGGAGTCCACCAAGAGTTCGCCGGGAGTTCGCCGAGAAATTTGCCGGAAGTTTACTAAGAACTTCACTGGAAGAACAATTGATATACCAAACCAAGATTGCTTAGATAATATTTTAAATTATCATAGTTAGACCTTAAGTTGAGTTAGGATTGGAAGGTAATCCCACTAACTCAGTTAGAGGCCAATTGGGCCCTTAACAAGGCTGTATTAAGCTGATTGAATAGCCCATTCAACACCTGAAGTCAAGGCCGGTGGCACCGCCTGGGACTCAGTCTCCTAGATGGTCTATGGCACGCCCCCCGAATTTATTATAGATCAACAATACATTACATTCTAGGATCCAAACACACATTTGAGGATACTAAGAAAATATTCAAATTATTCACATCTATAATTCCTCAATTCATAAACATGAGAGGTTTCATATCATTACATAAATTAAACTTAACACTCCAAAGTCCTAAACATGAGAGGTTCTTCAAACTTTTATAAAACTCATAAGTTCATATTTACCATCAACATTCCAATAGACACCAAGTGTACTTATACAACAAAAATATATCATCCACTAAAGGTTGCCCAAAGTCTTTTAGCTTTCCATAACCTCAGCCCAATTTAAACATTTTAACGAGCGATATCATGAAAATTTTATATAACAATGGGGGGTTAGCAACATATTAATGACGAAAAATGATAGTTTTAAAGCAAATAAGGTACCAAATACAAGGCAGGGATACAAGAGTTTGTAGATAGTCGCTCAAAGAATGCAGAATTATAATGTCATTTTATTCGAAGCATGTTTTATTCATAACAAGGGAGTAAAGACTAATTGGAGCATATCAATAGCATATGAAGTATTTCGAAGTATATCAATAGCATATGAAGCATTTCAGAGCATATCGATGGCATATGAAATGTTACGGAGTATATCAATGGCATATGAAGCATTTCGGAGCATATCAATGGCATATGAAATGTTACGGAGTATATCAATAGCATATGAAGTATTTCGGAGCATATCAAGGATGTATAAAATGTTTCGGAGCATATCAATAACAAACGAAAAATTTCAGAACATATCAATGACGGATGAAATGCTTCGGAAAATATCAATGGCATATGAAGAATTTTGGAGTATATCAATGGTATGTATAGGAAGCATTTCGGAGCATATCAATGGCGGATAAAATATTTCGGAACATATCAATGGTGGATGAAATGCTTCGGAATATATCAATGGCGTATGAAATATTTCATAAAATATCAATGGCGGATGAAATGCTTCAGAACATATCAATGACATATAAAGCATTTCGGAGCATATCAAGGGCGTATGAAATGTTTCGGAACATATCAATGATATATGAAATGTTTCGGAGTATATCAATAACAAATGAAATATTTTGGAGTATATCAATGACATGGGAAGAATTTCGGAGCATATGAATGGCATATGAAACATTTTGGAGCATATCAATAGTGTATGAAATGTTACGGAGCATATCAATAATAAATAAAATATTTCGGAATATATCAATGCTTCGGAATATATCAATAGAATATAAAGTATTTCAGAGCATATCAAAGAACAAATACAAAATAGAAGCTCAAAACGTCGCATTTGATGTTGCACATATTTCATTCTTATCCAAAGCATATATAGAAGCACATAACCTTGCTTGGGATATCATATCAAATAGATAGAGGGTGATGTGGGATCCCAAATATAATATGGTCCATTCATTTCTAAATGACTACCAAACATAATATAGAGCATCGCGGGCTCTAAGCACATAGCCTTTACAATTTATGGCAAAGGTCCATATAATCCCTTTACCATTTCTGACAAAGGTCCAAATAATCCCTTTACTATTTCTAGCAAAGGTCTAAATAATCCAGAGTATAAAATGGTATTGTGAATAATAAATTGGGATATATCAGAAACATATACGAAATAATGGAATGTATGTGACTACACGCAACATTATAATACAAACATGAACTTTACATAGTAGATTCAGATATATAAATAATTGAAGGACAAAAGTATACAAGATTTTAAAGCAATAATGTAAAGCTCAACTGAAGTAAGGATTTTAATTGAAATCAATTTCCAAAGAGATGAAACAAGAATAGGTGAAATCGACCAAAGCTCGATTTTGACAGAATTTGAGAGACACATTTCATGAATTGTTTGGATAATTAATTATGCTCCAATTTGCACAAAATAGAGCTAACAAAGGTTTTATCATGGGTTTCTGAGGTACTGGCGGTACCACCACCTTCACCCCTGACAATTGACGGTACCATTGCCTTGTTTGGATGGTACTATCGCTTGACACATGAGAGACCGTGTACTAGTGGTATTATCGCCAGTCTGGGCGGTACCACCGCTAGTCTGGGCGGTACCACCGGTTGGCACTAATGGTGCCATTGTCGAGTCTTTTGGAAAACGTACACTTCGTGCATTCTAGCTCATAGGTGGTTGCACTACTAAGGTCTGATAGTGCCACCACTTGACCCAACTCTGGGTTACTGAATGGGTCTCCCATTGGGCCCAACTCAGCCCCAGATTAGGCCCAATGGGGCCGTAATTGAGTAAATAGGGTTACACATGAAACTAACTCAATTTATGATCTAATTACGATAATTAAGACCTAAACAATTACAAGACAAGAAATCTAAGTTGTCTAGCATGTCATTGGTTCATCCGAACTCCCGACGAACTTCCGGCGCGTCGTCCAAACCTTCGGCATATCGCCCGATCCATTGGTATATTGACTTCCGCAACATCCAATCTTAACGCAACGTCCGAATCTTCTGGCTCGATCTCTGATTTTTGACTCTAGCACAATGTCTAATTCTTCTTGCTTTAATCATTTTATCTTTTTTGATCAAAGTTAGTCGTGCATTACTATTCGTAAAGCATAGATTATATCGTAAACTCATCAATTGATTTCATCTTCAAAATCCGGGATTCAATACTAGGCATTTCTAAATTATGTTTATATTTTGACACTGAAAAATCTATGTTATTTGCCTATACAAATATAGATATAGCTAGTAAAATTAATTTTAAAAAGTTTACCTCTAGTTACTCGAGATTAGTTTAAAGGCGGAGCAGTATTTTAGTAGTCAAAACTATAAAAAAAAAAAAGTATTACCTAATCTATTAAAGCTGAGTATATTACTAGTAATTAAAACAGTTGGGACTTGAGCGAGAAAATTTTATTTTATATTGTGATAGTGAAAGCGTTAATTCATCAAAGTAAAAAACTAATGTTAGTTACCATTAGATTTGAGATATATTAGAGACGAAATTATTATATTTTGAGAAAATCCATACTAAATATGATTAAATCATTATTAAAAAAAATTTATTGCATATAGAGAGATAGTAGGGATGGAGGCTCTCCGCAGATGGTTGTGAAGGGGAGATTTGTTGGTGATCCCACCCATGACTTAAGTGGTGGGACCCATAGGGATTAATTAAAATATAATCATGATCTTATATGATTATCATAGGAAATAAAAGAATTTTCATCGTGATTCGACTATTGGTTAGTGAAATTGGTTTCGATTGTTATGATTTTTTGATATAGATAATATGCTCTTAGAATTGATCCGTGTAAATTTTGAAGATTGATTCTTATATTTAGTATTTCTCACTTGGTTTATTGAAGCTCTATGAGTATTTGATTTTTATATAATATTGATATCCTCTGGTAGTTAATCTAGAGAGAGTGATATTATAATATTAATTTTTTTTCTTTCATATTGAAAACTTTTTTCAGATAAATCTTGTTTTATAATTTGTTTAATATTTTATCACTAATCTAATTGATTTATATTATTAGATTATTTGTGACATATTTAGAATTAAATTATATTTTATTTAATTTATATAAAAAAAGATTTATTATTACTTTCAGATATTCAAAACTCTATATCTATGTTTTTTTTTGTTTTTCCAATAATAAGATGGGAATGTTAGAAAATAAATAGATAAACAAGTTATAGAAGAAGTTGATTGTTATCAATATATCCCCCTTCCTTTTATACAGGTTAGAAGGGAGAATTTTCCTCAACAAGTTAGAGGATTTCCCAAGTTGACGGCGGACAACTTGATCGCGTACAAAGTGGAAGTCGATAGCAATATGTTTCATGCGGGAGTGGAATACCGGATTAGCGCACAGATAGATAGCTCCAATATTATCACAATATATTGTAGGGGTAGAATCGATATTGAGTTCCTGGAGTAGATTCGTGATCCAATTGAGTTCTGCAGTGGTAGCGGCAATGGCACGATATTCAGCTTCAGTTGTAGACCGGGCGACTGTCTTTTGCTTCTTAGAACTCCAACTGATTGGATGAGCACCAAGGAAGATAATATACCCCGATGTGGATGTTCTATCATCAAGATTACCTACCCAATCAGCATCGACAAAGGCATGAAGACGAAGTGGAGAGTGTTTAGGAAAAAAGAGTCCATGATTTAGGGTCCGTTTAAGATATCGTAGAAGTCTCTTGACCACAGACTAGTATAGAGTAGATGGTTGCTGCATAAACTATGATAATTTGTTGACAGCAAATGAGATATCTGGACGCGTGAGAGCTAAGTATTGTAAAGAGCCAACAACTTGGCGGTATTGAGTGGGTTCCGTAGCAGGACTTCCATAGATTTCCCTAACTGTTGGAGGAAATCTCTCTACTCTGTTGAGGAAAATTCTCCCTTCTAACCAGTATAAAAGGAAGGGGGATATGTTAATAATAATCAACTTATTCTACAACTTGTTTATCTATTTATTTTCTAACATGGTATCAGAGCAGTTCCTCCTTGGCAACAGCAGTATCGCCGTGTGTTAGCCAAGCGGCCACAGTAACACGCTGCCTCAAGCGGAGTCATTGAAGAAACACAAGACATGGATTCAGAGCCAGTGCTAACGAGCACCGTCTTGGCTCTGCTCATCCACTCCTCTTCCTTCATCGTCGGTCTTGCTTTTCTTTGCCGGCCTTGCTCCCTCTCCCATTTGCTGCCTACAACAGACACTCTCCGTCGCCGTCACGCAAGGAGGAAAACATTCTCTCACTGCCTCCTCAATAGCGGTGAACGGTGAACAGCGGTGTCTTCCTCGCTTCCCGGCCAGCAGAAGTCGCAACTACTGCATCTTCCTCTACCGCAGCAACTTTCGCTGCCACTTCCCTCTACACAACGACGCCTCTTTAACGGCGGTGTCCTCCTCCTCAATAGAGACGAACGGCGAACGACGGTGTCTTCCTCGCTCAGTCTTCCTTGCTTAACGACGGCTGCTGCGTCTTCCTCCTTTGTTGTCGCAATCGCTTCCCGGCCAGCAGCAGCCGCAACCGCTGCATCTTCCTTCCTCTACCGCAGCAGCTTTCGCTACCGCTTTCCTCTATACATCTAATTGCTGCAGATTTCTCTCACTGCAGTTTCCTTGAGTACCGCTGCAGATTTTCATGGCCATTTCCCGGCGAACCATAGTCTTGAGTACCGTTGCAGTTTTCGCGGCCATCTTCCGGTGAAATGTAGCCTCTACAATCTGCTGCAGCAAGCAGCAATCCACAGCAGCGAACCGCAGTCTTGACGAGTACCGCTGCAGTTTGTAGCAATCCACAACAGCGAACCACAGTCTTGACGAGTACAGCTACAGTTTGCAGCAATCCATAGCAGCGAACCACAGTCTTGAGTACCGTTGCAATTTTCGTGGCCATCTTCCGGCGAACTGTAGCCTCTACAATCTGCTGCAGCAAGCAGCAATCCACAGCAGCCTCTACATTGTCCGCACGCTTCAAGTACATCTCTAGTCAATTAGCTTATCATAGAGATCTTCAAAAGAGACTGGCGAGTCGCGTGCTCGAATTGCAGCAGCCAATTCCTTGTAGTCGGTGTCGAGACCATTGAGGGTATGAATGACAACCACTTTGTCACATAGGGAATGACCTATCAAGGCTAAGTCATCAATGATAACCTTGATATGTTGTAGATAATCAGAGATAGTACTTCCCTCTTGTTTTGTCACCATAAGCATGGATAGAAGACTGAGCTTGCGAATGATTTGCCAGGGTGGTTTGCAATGTAGACCATGCATCGGCAGCTGTCACACATGAAGATATCAAGGGATCAACAGATCCAGCAACTGAAGCTTGAATAGCTTGGAGGATGAGACGATCTTGACATAGTCATAGTTTGTAAGCTAGATTGGGTACTGGACTGGGATCGCGCGGGGATGTTGAGCATGGCCGGAGGACAACTGAAAGAGCCATCAATGTAACCTAACAAGTCATATCCAAATAAAAGATTAAAAAATTGAGCTCGCTAGGACGCATAGTTGCCACCCTTTGATAACTTAAAGGGGATCAGCGTGGCAGCATTGATGGAGATAAACCCTGTAGAAGAACAAGAAGTGTGAGTCCCTACAGGAACTGAAACATCAGAAGAAGTGAACGAAGACTTTTTTTTAGAAGAGATGTAGTGAACCTTGTGTGATACTCAGGTCACACAAGGTGGAGAATGAGGGAGGAGGCTGCTGCTATAGATTGTTGTAGCAGATTGGGCAATCTACAACAGTGCCCAAAGCTGCCGGCAGCTGCTGTGGATTACTGCTTGCTGCAGCAGATTATAGAGGCTACAGTTCGCCGGAAGATAGCCGCGAAAACTACAATGGTACTCAAGACTGCGGTTTGCTGCTGTGGATTGCTGCTTGCTACAGCAGATTGTAGAGGCTGCAGTTCGTCGGAAGATAGCCGCGAAAACTGCAGCGGTACTCAAGACTGCGGTTCGCTGCTGTGGATTGCTGCTTGCTGCAGTAGATTGTAGAGGCTGCAGTTCGCCGGAAGATGGCCGCGAAAACTACAGTAGTACTCAAGACTGCGGTTCGCTGCTGTGGATTGCTGCTTGCTGCAGCAGATTATAGAGGCTGCAGTTCGTTGGAAAATGGTCGCGAAAACTGCAGCGGTACTCAAGACTGCGGTTCGCCGGGAAATGGCCGCGAAAATCTGCAGCGGTACTCAAGGAAACTACAGTGAGAGAAATCTGCAGCAATTAGATGTATAGAGGAAAGCGACAGCGAAAGCTGTTGCGGTAGAGGAAGGAAGATGCAGCGGTTGTAGATACCATGTTAGAAAATAAATAGATAAAACAAATTATAAAAGAAATTGATTGTTATTAACATATCCCCTTCCTTACCGGTTAGAGGATTTCCCTCAAGAGAGATTTTCTTTAGGTTAGAAGCCAATCGACGTTCGAAGTCTACCATCGAGAACATCCCCCAACATAAATTTGGTTTTATTATATTATTTGTATTGTCGGGCGAGAGCATTGATGACTTTTTGACATAAGAAGCTTCCAATACATTGGACTCCAGAGAGGGCTGCCACATTGCAGTGGCGTGAGGACAAAAGAGTTGGCCAGCGCGGAGGAATGGGGATCTAAAAATTCTGCACCAGGTTCGTCTATCTAGAAGCACGCTGGTCTGCAGAAACGGACGACGTAGAAAGAAACACATCATCCATCACGCAACCATTACAATGACAAGGCGTGGACTAAAATAGTCCGCTGACCATGCATTCGTCTCCCTGATGAGTCATCATACGCACGCCGTGGTTGTTCTAGAATGCAGACGCCGAAGGAGAACAGTGGCCAGATTTGTCCTTCTCCCAATACCGGAGGGTTGGTGTTAGGTAATCGCATCAGGTGCCCACGGTAAGCAGAGGAAAAGGTTGAAATCCCACTATATCAAGTGTTCGTTTCAGGCTGCAGCATACGCAGAAACAGAGCGAGGAGAAGGGAGCGAAAGAGGTTTCCATGGGTGTAGAAAGGTTTCGGTTTGCGGTCGTGCTCATGTTCTTGGTTTCCTTCCATGTCCATGTCTCCAGAAGCACAGAGGCCAGACCACTTCTCATCGCCAAGGAGAACAGTAAGAGCAATAATACAAGAACCCTCTCTTTCTTTCTACCTAAGGATTCTTCTGAGCGTGTTATTTGATTGGAACGATTCAGGGTATGTCCAGGTGTTGCAGTCACTTGGAATCACATGCCGCTGCTGCGATGGCGTGGGAGGTGAATGCCGGAGGAGTTGGGCGTACCCCTGTGCTAAGCTGGAGTGCCACCCTTGCAAGTTCTCGTGAGTTTTGCCTGGGAGCGAGTTCCGTTATGTATGTGTAGGAGCTGGTAGTCTTGTAAATTGTTTCGAGGACTCAAAATATAGCATTGCAAATACTTCTTTTATGTCCAGTAATTGGAAAAAGGATGCTCTGGTAATCTTTCCATTGTTGTGGTTTGCAATGATGTCGAGGATGTATCGAAGCACTGAGTTTGAGGATGGCAGCAGAAGGAAGATTGCGTTCTGAAGGTAAGGCGCTGCGCTGCGCTGCGCTGCTGCTTAAATATTGCCCTTTGAGAGTACATTATTTCAAGATCGACATCATTTCAATGGCTGAATGCGAGAACGAATTGGGAATTTGCATTCTCCACGACAATTGAACAGTCTTAGGATATATATATATATATATATGGGAAGAGAGATTTTCACTTAAGGAGAGATGATTAACAGAATAATCTCATATTTGATTAAACATCATAAGAGTTAGAATTTTATCATGCTATCAAAGTTATGGTTCGTGATATATATATATATATATATATAAAAGAACTAAAAGAGTTGAATTATAGATTTGACTCAAAATTTAAAGACCTGAACTTTCAGATTGAATTGATATGCAAGCTGACTAGTTTGATTGAGTCATACACTCATAATCAATAAATAAATTTCAAAGAAAGAGGGTCTACTTACTTATCTTGTCATGCCAACACTTGGAGAGCTGCTACAACTGTCATAAAAGTATATTTAGAAGAGGTTCTCGTAAGAAGTGCCCATTATTTATTTATTTATTTATTTATTATTATTATTATTAATATAAGTATCATTCTTCAACATTAAAAACTAAAAACCTAAGATTTCAAACCAAGATAGATTATATATAAAATAAATAATTTGTGGGTGAGTTATGCATCGGATGAAGCTTTAATTTCTTAATATAAAATAAATAAGTCGAATATATATTTTATATAAGGCAATCGTTTTCAACCTCATGAGACAAAGGCGAGCAATCGAGAAGGTCAATGGGAAGCATCATGCTAAAACTATTCTTAGCCGATCCTGAAAAATCAGAACACATGATAAGTAAGTTACTTTATTATTTCCCAAAATAGGAATCTGTATTACAAGCTAAAACTACGCACGAAAAGACAAGTGTGCACAAAGAATCCGACTTTTCTGCAGATCCATAAGAATGTGGAGATAAGTAAGTCCCTTTTGTGTCCGTGGGCCTAATCACAATCGATGCCCAGTCATTTTGATTTAATGATTTGGGCTTAAACTTAATTAATAACAATTTAATGATTTGAACAATATAATTCTCGAGCTAAAATATAATTTTATAAAAACGGATGAAAATATTTTTCTCGTTCGAATTTAGATCGATTTACCAGTATTCTTTTTGGGTATGGAATGTGAAGGCAATAGAAACAAAAATAGAAGCTCTTACTTTATCACAAACACCAATCTTTTTCATATACACAAAAAAAAAAAACAAATGTTTTGTCACCTAAACTTAGTTATATCAATATTTTTTAAGTGGAGTTATAATGTTTTAGTCTAATAGTGGAGATATGTCCATCTTCCAAATATATATTTTATATAAAATTCTCGTATAAGTAAGTTATTTATAATAATAATAATAATAATAATTTAGATATGCGAGGAATTAAACTCATTTAATTTCGCCTACAATAAATATTATAAATTAAAAATAATACTGAGTTGCGTCCGTCGGCGGAACCCTTTGCATGGTTTGCAACACACAATAAATTTTGATTCGATGATCATTTATCACCTCATCTGTGTTGAACACTAAACAGCGACTAACCTTTTTGGATCACCCACCGATTGCTTCCCCGAGCACACCTTCTTGGTTGTCGTTCGAAGAGGAAGACTAGCCGATCTGATCACACACAGTTGATGACTCGTAGAGCTTGCTTGCGTAGACGCTTCATCGCACGTAACCGTTCCCAACCTGCATCTACATAGAGAGAGAGAGAGAGAGAGAGAGAGAGAGAGAGAGAGTGAGAGTACGTTCCCTAGCGAAGGTGATCAGAGAGAAAATGGGCATCCCCAGTGCGTGCTCTCTTCTTCTCTCCTTCCTCTCCTTGGTCCTCCTCCTCCTCCCGACCCCTTCCACTGCTAATGACAACAACATCTTGCTCACCGGCGACGTCCTGCGACCTGACTGCCAGCTCTCCTTCCTGGACGCGTCCCTCACCATGCGGAGCGACTGCGACCTCGTGTTGTATGCACAATCGGACCCCATCTTCAGCTCCTCCACGTACGACGAGGGTGCCTTTAACTGCAGCGCCGTCCTCAACCAATACGGCCAAATCGTCATCTCCAACCCCCTCACCGGCCGCGTCCTTTGGGTCTCTGGGGATCCCGGCCCCCAAGGCAAGTACGCCGCCGTCCTCAAGCCCGACGGAAACCTGGGCATCTACGGCCCGCCCATCTGGTCCACGCTTCCAGTCGTCACCGAGGGCCAAGATAACCCCGTGGGAGAGGTGAATTCAGTGACGGCGCCGCTGAAGAACACCTTGTTCTCCACCGAGATCCTCGAAGAGAAAGGCGAGCTGACAACCAGGGATTACACTCTCGCCATGGATGATTCTTGCAGTCTGAACCTGCAGAGAGGAAGTGAGCAATACCTCTGGGTTTCTGGAACGGCAGGCCTCGGTGCTCACTGCTTCCTTAGGCTCAACCGCTTGGGGCAGCTCACCATCAAGGACGACAGGTATAACACCCTGTGGTCGACGGCGCCGTCGTCACAGGGTGAGGGCGAGTACGTGCTTATCCTCCAATACAACGGACAAGCTGCCGTCTACGGGCCTATGTTCTGGGCTGCTGACGCCGAAGACGCCGATGTCACTCGAATCTCTTCTTCGCCAAAGTCTCAGCCGATGTCTCCACAGCCAATGCCTTCACAGCCGGTGTCTCCACAGCCGATGTCTCCACAGCCAATGCCTTCACAGCCGCTGTCTCCGCAGCCGATGCCTTCACAGCCGGTGTCTCCACAGCCGATGTCTCCACAGCCAATGCCTTCACAGCCGCTGTCTCCGCAGCCGATGCCTTCACAGCCGATGTCTCCGCAGCCGATGCCTTCCATGACCATGAATTTTTAGGCCACGTGTAACCACAAGTAATAAACGACAGCATGCGAGTCTCATCTTTGGAACGTATGTAACTTGCGAGACGAGTAATAAACGTACGAACTAATTAGCGTGGTTGTACGTGTCGGGAAGGAACGTGTTAAAGCCGAATAATTCTTTCACTATTTGTATATCAAAATAGGTTCCTCATCCAAATACCAATTTGATATTCAAATGAAAATATCATATCAACCAGCACAGCATAAACAATAGAGTAAAAATCAATCACCAAATCTTTTTAACGTGAAAAACTCAATGTGGGAAAAACCACGGAACCATAGTCCACCTCAAACTTCCACTATCAATAATAATGATAACATGTTTACAGTAGGACTTCTATAGAATAACTAGAGGATCAGAATAGCATCAAGATCATAGATCTTGGCTCAAGAATAGCATATCTTCATCGTATAGGATGTATCTCCTCAAAAGAGAATTCTAGGTCTCACAAAATAAATATCGCAGGAAAGTACCTTAGAGAGGGTAAACTGCAGATCAACACCGTTAGGATTGTAGAGTTTACTACAAGGATTCTCCACATAAAATTTCGACCAAAACTGATAACGTTTGGCCACCGATCGTCAAGCAGAAAATTCAGAAACCTAATCTTTCTCTCTTTATTTCTCTCTCCTCTTTCCTCTGCACGCCGCACGCTCTGATATATTTTTCTCACCTTCTCTCTCCTCTTTTTAATTTTTTTCATGATTTGGGCTCAATGGGTCTAATTGTCCAAGCCCACATATGGGCTAGACCCAACAATTCTCCCCCTCCAACTCATATGGTGGGTTGTACCAAGCCCGCTCTTCACCTACATGCTTTAAGCTTCTCCTTAGGCAAAGACTTTGTCAATATATCTGAACCATTCTCATTGGTATGCACATTTTCCAACTGTAATTCTTTCATCTCAAGCACATCACGAATCCAGTAATATCTCACATCAATATGCTTGGATGTAGAATGATATGTTGAATTCTTGGAGAGGTGAATGACGCTCTGACTATCACAGTAAACAGTATATCCTTCCTATTTCAAGCCTAATTCCTGTAGAAACTTTTTCATCCATAAAGCTTCCTTGTAGGCTTCAGTAATTATTATGTATTCTGCTTCTGTGGTTGATAGAGCTACACACTTCTGTAACTTAGACTGCCAAGAGACTGCTCCTCCTACAAATGTCATCAAGAATCCCAAAGTGGACTTCCTGGAATCAATATCACCTGCCATGTCTGCATCTGTATAACCTTCTAACACAGGTTCATCACTGCCAAAACATAAATACAACCTGGAAGTACCTCTTAGATATCTTAATATCCATTTCACTGTTGCCCAATGTTCCTTTCCAGGATTAGAGAGAAATCGGCTGACAACTCCAACTGCATGAGCTATATCTGGCCTAGTACAAACCATAGTATACATCAAATTGCCTACTGCAGATGAGTAAGGCACTCTGGACATTTCTTCTTTTTCTTTCTCACTTGTAGGATATTGTTTCGAATTAAGCTTGAAATGACCTGCAAGTGGGGAACAAACTGCTTTGGCTTTACTCATATTGAATCTTTCAAGAACCTTTTCAATGTAAGTCTCCTGAGATAGCCAAATCTTTCTTTTCTTCCTATCACGAAGAATCTTCATGCCAAGTATTTGTTTCACCGATCCTAAGTCTTTCATGGCAAAAGACTTACTTAGCTCTCTTTTAAGCTTTCCGATTTTTCTAACATCATGGCTAACAATCAGCATATCATCAACATATAGCAGTAAAATAATAAAATCATCATTTGAAAATTTCTTCGTAAACACACAATGATCAAATGTGGTTCTATCATACTTCTTGTACCACTGTCTAGGTGCTTGTTTGAGTCCATATAAGCTTTTCTTAAGCTTACATACCAGATTTTCTTTTCCCTTGATTTTGAAACTTTCTGGTTGCTCCATGTAAATTTCTTCTTCTAGGTCACCATGAAGAAATGCTGTTTTTACATCAAGTTGCTCAACTTCTAAATTCAAGCGGGCAGCCAAACCAAGAACAACTCGGATAGAGGATATTTTTACAACCGGAGAAAATATTTCTTCAAAGTCAATACCTTTCTTCTGACTGAATCCTTTCACAACTAGTCGTGCCTTGTATATCTGTTGTGAGCTATTATTTTCGGTCTTCAATTTATAAACCCACTTAATCTTGAGAGCTTTCTTCTCTTTAGGCAACTTTACCAAGTCATAGGTGTGGTTCTCAAGCAGGGATCTCATCTCTTCTTGCATGGCTTTAACCCACTCATTCTTAGTCTCATGTAGAATAGCTTCTTGGTAAATTTCTGGCTTTCCCCCGTCAGTAAGCATAACATACTCATATGGAGGATATCTGGTAGAGGGTTGTCGCTCTCTAGTGGATCTTCTCAATGGAATCTCAATTGGTGGTGGAGGTAGCTGTTCAGTTGGTTCAGCATCATCAATTGTAGGTGTATCATCACTTACATTCTCACCATGATCTTCTTGTTCATCTCCCCCATGATCATCATGAACTACAGGTGAAGGAACTGGACCCAAACTCCAAGGAATATAAACAGAGGTTTCTGGCTTCTCAATATTATCACCATCATCAAACAATTGGTCTTCAAGAAACACAACATCTCTGCTTCTAATAATCTTCTTGTTCACTAGATCCCATGTACCCAAACTCTTCATGACCATATCCCAAGAAGATACATGCTTTTGCCTTATTATCAAGCTTGGACCTCTCATCTTTGGGAATATGAACAAATGCTTTACACCCAAAGACTCTCAAATGATTATAAGATATATCTTTTCCTCTCTATACTCTCTCTGGAACATCACCTTGTAGAGGAACTGATGGAGAAAGATTTATCAGGTCAACTGTAGTTCTCATAGCCTCCCCCCAAAATGACTTTGGTAACTTGGCGTGAGAAAGCATATACCTAATCCTTTCTTCAATGGTTCTGTTCATCCTTTTTGCCACACCGTTCTGTTGAGGAGTTTTAGGAACTGTTTTCTCAAGCCTGATACCATGAAACCTGCAATAATTCTCAAAAGGACCCTTGTACTCGCCACCATTATCTGATCGAATACACTTTAGTTTTCTGCCAGTTTCTCTTTCAACACTAACATGAAACTCCTTGAAAGCATCGAGTACATGGTTTTTAGATTTCAAAGCAAAAGCCCACACTTTTCTAGAATGGTCATCAATAAAAGTAACAAAATAAACAGCACCTCCAAGAGTTCTAGTTTGCATAGTACACACATCAGTATGAACTAAATCAATAATATCTGATCTTCTAGATGATGGATATGTCTGAAATGCAACTCTATGTGTTTTTCCAACTAAGCAATGATCACAAGATTTAAGAGATGTACCTTGCAACTTTGGTAAGAACTGCTTTCTAGCAAGAGTTTGAAGTCCCTTCTCGCTGATATGTCCAAGCCTCTTATGTCAAAGATCTATACTTTCACCTTTTCGAATTACATTAATCTCTCCTTTGTGTAGCTTAGCTTCCATGACATAAAAAGAGTTAATCTTCTTTCCTTTTGCCACAATTAGAGAACCTTTAGTGAGTTTCCATTTACTTTCACCAAAATAATGTGCAAAGCCTTCATCATCAAGTCTACCTGTAGATATCAAGTTAAGACAAATATCTGGAACATGCCTTACATCTTTGAGTATTAATTTGCTCCCAATACTGGTCTCCAAGCATATATCTCCAATACCCACAATCTTAGATGTACCACTGTTTCCCATTCTGACATTACCAAAATCACCAGTAGTGTAACATCCCCCATTTTTGAAAATTTAGTAAAATATTTGTTTGTAAAAATAAGGATTATTTAATAATTATTTTATATTAAATAATATTATATTAAAGTTTATGGCTAAGGACCTAAGAGTAAATATTAAAATTTTGATATGATTTATAGAATATTCAGAATTGAGTAAATAAAAAAAAAACAAAATAAAAAAAAAAAAATAGTGGACATGTGTCACTAGCTAACCTAAGGTTGGTGCCACTTATCTTTGCTCTAAAGATGACACCTAGCCCCTTTCATGCATGCATGACACCTTGCAACTTTTGCATTAGCCAAAACCCAAATAATTAGATGAAAAGTTAAAGAAAACAAACCTGAAGAGTTGCAGCCAACGTGAGTTTGAGAAGAGAAGGGAAGAAGAAGAAGAAGAAGAGGAATTGAAGAAGAAGATTTGATTGAGGTTTTGCATCAACTCCCCCCATTTGGGAATCAAATTTGTTTAAGGCAAGTGTCCTAACCTCTTCCTACAGAATTCCTAATCTCTGTTTTCCTTTTAATTCTTCATAAATGCAAAAGATTTCAGCTTAGTACCAAACCGTTCTTTCCTTTTGATACAAAGCCATGAATCTGAAATTTTTCGGTAATCTGACTTCTGTACATTGTTTTTGACCTAACTTTTAGCACTAAACTCTGATTTAGGTAAAACCTATTCCATTTGAAAGTAGACTCAAATATCTTTATTTTGACACTAAGATTTAATGATTTGGAGTTTAAATGCCTACTAAGACTTCTGTTTCAATTAACCCTACAGATTCTGCAAAATAGAGACTGAAATTTCTGACCTCTTGTTGCTTAACTACTTATAACTTTCTGCTGTGAACTCAGATTCATACAAAGTATGATTTATTCGAAGCTCGACTCAAAATGCTTTCTTTATATACCTGATTTGAAATTTTCGGAGAATAATTGCTAACTAAAACATCTGCTTTCATCGACCCAATGAATTCAGTAAAACAGAGCAAATATTTTCAGACCTTTGGCTACGAAATTATCTGTAACTCCCTGTTGTAAATTCCAATTCTTGTCAAACTTAATTTTCCTAAAATTAGATTGATAAAGCTTTCTAATGACACATATTTTGCATAAATTGGAGCATAATTGGTTATCGAAATAGTTCATACAATGTCCCTATCAAATTCTGCCAGAATCGAGCTTTGGTCGATTTCGGCTCTCCTTGTTTCTTCTCTTTGGAAATCGATTTCGGCAAACACTCTTCAGTTAAGCGTTACATTATTACCTTAAATTCCTGTATACTTTTGTCCTTTATTTATTTGTCTGCAGCTATCATCTAAAGTTCATGTTTCCAGCGTAATGATTCGGCACATGCATCCCATTGTTCCGCATTTGCTTTCGATATGTGCCTGTTCCAGTTTCATTTCTTTGGATATTGAATTCATCTAACTTTCTTATTTCAATTGAGCCATATGTGATTTCTTGAAATCCTTGTATACTCCTGCTTTTGTTTCCTTTTAAATCTGAATACATTTGTGAAAGATTCTGTTTGTATCGTATTGACTCGAAAGGCATATGTACATTTCGTTGTTCCGCATGTGCTTCTGATATGTGTCAATGTTATTGTTCATACTACACTTTTGTACTCTGGTGTCTTGTGGGATATTGTGAACCTTTGCCAGAAATGGTAAAGGGAGTTATGCTTAGAGCCCGCGATTGCTCTGCCGGCCCCATTGACTTCACTCAGACGTGGGTGGATGGAGCTCCCAGACGTGGGAGACTTATGCGTGGTCATCCAGAAATGGATGGACCATATTATGTTATGATCCCACTTCACCTTCTATCTGTTTGATATAAAATTCAGAGCCGACCTAGCACTTGGGCAGGGTGAGAGGGCTCGAGTAGGAAAGGGCTACCCGTGGATGGAGTCGAGAACTCATCACGGCGTGGAGCCACCACTGAGTTAATCCTCACATGCAGTATGCTAGAGTACGACGTCTGAGCTTCTATTTCGTATTTGTTCTTTGATATATTCTAAAATGCTTCTTATGCTTCCGAAATATTTCCATATGCCATTGATATGTTCTGAAGCATTTCATTCACCATTGATATGTTCCGAATATTTTCATATGCCATTGATATCTAAAATGCTCTTTACGTCCTTGTTATGCCTTGAAATTACCATATGTCATCGATATGCTCCTTATGCCAATGATATGCTCCAATTTCCTTTCTCCTATTGTTATGTCTAATGCCTGTTTTTGAACGAGGTAAACCTTTGTGATTTTATATCAAATGAGATGACTTCAAATGAAGACTTGTATTTCTACTTTTGTATCTTGATACTAAGCTTGCTTGAACTTCTCCTATCGCCATGGATATGTTAGACGCTTGCTGAGCTCTTTATGCTCACCCCGTTGCTATATAAATTTTTCAGGGTAGCTTGTCACGCACTGAAAAGCTAAAATTGGGTTAAAGCAATGAAAGGCTAGAAGATTTTTTGAGCTAATCTTTGTTGGATGATGGTTTTTGTTGTATAGTAAACTTTACTTCTGATGTAATGTTAAAGATCTTTTGATACTTATGTGTTGTAAAATGTCAAAGGACCGCTCATGTGTATGGAATGATAAGTTTAATATGTGTAAGGATAAGTACTCATGGTAAATAATTATCTTTTTGTGATTGTATATACTTCTATGATTATGGATTTGTGGTGTAGTTGATGTTTAGTTGAGTTGTCTTTGGATTTTGTGAATCTCTGAGCGAAGTGGATTATGATTATGTAATGTACAGGTTTATGAATTGTGAATAGTGATAGATTGAATGATTCTTAGTATCCTCAAATTGTTAGATTGGATCCTGGATTAAATTGATGATCAATTATAATATTATTGATTTTTTTTAGACAGGGTCACACTTCCTGAATGTGATAATTCAGGGGGGGGCGTGACAAGTAGTGTAAGATCTAAAGAAATCACCATGAGAAGTGACATGAAATGAAGTACCAGAGTCAATTACCTAATTACTATCCTGAACTACAAGACTAACACAACCTTCATCACAGACAATAGTGATATTACCTTCAGCAGCAACTGTATTGGTCTCTTTCTCATTTTTCTTCATTTCATTCTGTTCTCGCTTCCAAAATCTACACTCTTTCTTCATGTGACCTGGTCTATTACAGTGAAAACATTTGATATTTCTTCTAGACTTGGATCTTCCTCTATATCCATGTGGGTTTCTGCTATGACTTCTTCCACGTCTTTCTTGTTTTTCAGTACAAATGTCCCAGAAGAAGATTCACCTTGTTCTTTTCTTCTGGCATCTTCATTTAGCAAACTGTCTTTAACCATATCAATAGTTAGAGTTCCCTCTGGCGTGGAGTTACAAATAGTCACCACATACGTTTCCCAACTTTCTAGTAAAGAGCTGAGAAGTAACAATCCCTGCATCTCATCATCTATATTCATTTTCATAGCAATCAACTTGTTTGCAAGACTCTGAAATAGGCTTATGTGCTCAACAATGTTACCAACATCTTTATACTTCAAATTTACAAGTCTTCTGAGGAGAGAAATTCTATTTCCCACTGTCTTTTTCGCAAAGAGGTTTTCTAACCTTTGCTAAATAACATCAGCTTTGGTTTCATCAGAAATATGCTTATGCAAGTTTATATCCATCCATCTTCTAATATAGGCAATAGCTTTTCTATGTTGAACTTCCCATTCTTCATCGTCCATAGTAGAAGGTTTATCTTTAACCTTGATAGGCTTATACAAATCTTTGCAATATAGCAAATCTTCCATCAAACGTCTCCAAGTGGAATAATTTGATGAGTTCAATTTAATCATACCATCTGATTGCTCCATTTCAATCATACAAGAAAACTAACACCAAACAACCTGTTGCTCTGATACCACTTGTTGGGAAGAAACCTATTAAAGCGGAATAATTCTTTCCCTCTTTGTGTATCAAAATAGGTTCCTCATCAAAATACCAACTTGATATCCAAATGAAAATATCATATCAACCAGTACAGCATAAACAATAGAGTAAAAATCAATCACACAGTGAGACCAAATCTTTTTAACGTAGAAAACCCAATGTGGGAAAAACCACGGGACCGTAGTTCACCTCAAACTTCCACTATCAATAATAATGATAACAGGTTTATAGTAGGACTTCTCTAGAATAACTAGAGGATCAGAATAATATCAAGATCATAGATATTGGCTCAAGAATAACATATCTTCATCGTATATAGGATGGATCTCCTCAAAAGAGAATTCTAGGTCTCATAAAATGGATATCGTAGGAAAGTACCTTAGAGAGGGTAAACTACAGATCAACACCGTTAGGATTGTAGAGTTTACTGTAAGAATTCTCCACATAAAATTTGGACTAAAACTGACAACGTTTGACCTCCGATCGTCAAGCAGAAAACTCAGAAATCTAATCTTTCTCTCTCTATTTCTCTCTCCTTTTTCCTTTACGAGTCGCAAGCTGCACGCTGCAAGATCGGATCAATTTTCCTCATATTCTTTTTTTTTTTCTTTTGTTTGCTGATTTGAGTTCAATGAGCTCAATTATCCAAACTCACGTATGGGCCGGATCCAACAATGAATTTGCATGTACCCCAACTGCGCGTAGAGTGACCGAGCTTAATGTTACAACATGTACAAAGAAGCTATAGCTGTACGAACGTACATAGTATTCGCCTTTAATAACTTTTGGAGCTGAGGCTGATGGCTCCCATCTTCTCCTCCATGGAACAGGTGAACTATTTCAACCGGAGGTGTGGGGATAAAGGTTAATGAAACTGGAGAAAGGGAACATAATTACTGCACTAACATGATATCTACTCGCTTGTCTCTTTCTCCTCGAGCCCTTCAGTTCGATTAACTCCCAACTCATCCTCCTCATCTTTCCAGCAGTGAGTATGATGCGAACTGTATTGATATGGAAGAGAGAGAGAGAGAGAGAGAGAGAGAGAGAGAGAGAGATCATTGGCTATAATAGAAGGTTTCTCCTTCCAAATCTTGGGTGCGGCTTCGGATTGTTCGGAGAAAATCTTGACTGCTCCATCGAAGGTGAGAGGAGAACGTCCCCTGTGACATGGCGAAGCTGCAATGTGGGTGAAACGAGGAAGATGGCTTTCGTACTTTTGAGAGTGGCATCCAATTTCTGTGGGTTTTGATGATGAGAGACCCTCGGAGTGGTGGATATTAATTATAAGGTTCTGTAGCCATCTTTGTCGATCATTAAATTCATGCACAAATAAAATACATTTATTTTTAGATACAGGATCTTCATGAAATAAACTTTAATAATAAATAAATAAATAAATAAATAAATAAAATAAATAAATAAATATATATATATAGATACACTCTGATCCATCAATATCCTATGAAAAGTATCTTGGAGACGAGACAATATGGAGTAGAAAAAAAATAAAAATAAAACGGGTACCAACAAAGAGAAGCACAAAATATGGACTTTTTTTTTGTTTGAAAAAATAGGGCTTATACAACAGTCCAGTTTTGAGTTTATAATGCCAAAAATGAATGGAAGTAATAGCTCACCAACACAAAAGTACTACTACAACAACAACAATAACCATGATTTGAATTATTATTTACTAAATTGCTAGAGTGACTACAATCATTTCACCCTTATGTTACAGTACCCCAATGCCACCATCCTTACCGAACCATTGAACAAAATAATAACTATACAAAAAACTAATACTGCAAGTCATCGAACAGTAGTTATCAGCGGCTTAGAAGAAATGTTATAGGGGGCTTTAATGACCCTCATGCTTGATGACTGTTCTCTGTAACTGGGACTGGCCTCGTCGATCGTTGATAACCTCAATGTACAAGCGGAGCCGGCAACGATCTGAATTCGTAAGGGAAAATGGCGGGCTGAGAACAAGAGATGGTGCCTCCACCAGAAGAAAACACAACAAGCATACTGCTTTTGAATACCGAGATGACGCGCTCTGTGTGTTCCCCATCATCTCATCGACCTGTTTATTTTGAGTGGAAAAAAAAGGTGCGTTAGTGCTGTCACTAACGCACGGATCAGCATGAAACTGCAATTATTTGATGTTTTATTGAGATGCTCTTGATAAAAATACCAACCCACAAAATTCCATTTTTGTTAAAATTTAAATGGATAATCAGGTCCGTATCAGTCAAAGTCAAAATGATACTAATATTATTGACCAGAATGAATAATAAGATAATGACTTGTGTTAAATAGAGCTAAAGATTTTACTTACACCACCCTGTCTGCCCAATGTAAGGGCAGATTGGAATATTATTTCCATTGCATCTGGCAGCTTGGTAGCTACTGCATGATTATCAATTTAAGCATCAAAATTAAAGAAAAAAATTATTCTAATTTTAAAAAAGTTCGAAATTAAAACTTATAATCGTACCTGCCATTTGCCTAATTTCCCAGGAAAGCTCCTCGCCATACTCAACTCCAAGAAGAAAGTTTCTCTGAATCTCTGAGGAAATAGCATCTAATGCTTGAGAGCTTGTGCAGTTGATATATTCCACTGTTTTGGAAATGCAATTTTTCTGGGTCTTTACTTCATGCGACGGACTTGCTTCCATACCCGATGCATCATGTGCATGGCAAATGTGCAGTGCTTGCCTCCAGATAGCAAGAACCACTAGCTGAACTGAGAATGCTTCCAGTCGTTGCCCGTTTTCGATCTTTCATTCAGTTAAGTATAATGTTCAATACAGAAAGATATCAAATCAGACCACATCCTCAAAATCAAATAAAACAAAAGTTTCAACTAAGTGATTTAATTGAATGTACATATTCCAAAAAATAGGAAGCAGCCAAGCAAATTGTGCTGAAAATTAAACAGGACTAGTACTGCAAAATCAGTTAAGCATAGGAACAAACATACGAGTAGAGGCATGCAATGATTTTAGATTACTATAAAAATCTCTCTATTTGTTCCAACTACAAACTTAAGATGGAGAATGAAGGTACCAGTGACAATGGGTGTATTTTGTACTACGTAGGATCAAGGTTCTCAATTTCGATGTGTACCGCCTGGGATGAGCGGTACGTACCAATACGATATCGATACGCGGACCACCCTTTACGGGGCGGTATCAGTGTTTTGACCCCGTATTGGGCGAAACAGGGTTTGTATCGGGCGGTGTCAAAATTCGACCATTATCGATTGATATGACCTGGATTTCGATCGTTACCGAGGTGTACCGCTCTGTCACGCACTTAGTTGGTTTTGCCTAAGTTGTGCGGCACCCTTGCGTGTCCGTCTGCAAAGGTCAACCTCCTCGAAATCTCCTATGGTTCCTTAGGACCTACAAAAGAGAAAACGAGTTAGAGAAAGCATCTCACTCGGGATCCACAAGCAATCATTTCAGTAAACACTTCATACCCAATGCACCTAAACGAAGCACAACTCTAGGACAGTCCGTCGCCTAGTAGCTCTCGAAGTCCACCGACTTCGCTGAAATTGATGCACCATTGTCTGGATCCTGGGCCTCTACCCCCTACCAACACAATCTCCGCTACGCACCGCTTTTTTCATGACAACTTGAATGGCAGCACTATGGTGTATTCTTCAAGAGTACTCGCTTCCGCGTCCTCTTGCCCCGTGCCAAGGCCTTCTGAACCCAACTTTGCCTCCGCAAGTTGAGTTGTTTTGGTTCCTCCGTCAAATGCTTCTTCGAGATAAGGTGCATGTGCCTAGAAGCTCCCTTCGTCTTTGGCACCATGCAGGATGAGTCCGCTCCATCAGAATAAAGGATCCATGAAATGACATGATCCCACTCTTGCGTTTACAAGAGTTCATGTCCTTGACCTATGTCAAAGGAAAGCTCTGTGCCTCCGCTTCATGTTCCATCTTCTATGTCGGCTCCCTTCATGCGGCTTGGGTACTTTGCCAAGTTACACCCAAGTTGCTTCGCTCCTCGATTTGCATTGAGTTGATGCTGGTCCTCACATCCACCATTCCACGGGTTAGCCCTCCATTGAGTCTGATCTCAATATCGGCTCCAAGTGTGTCTTCATTTGTGTTACCTTGGGTCACTCCCCCACTTGATCTCGCAATGCATCCCTCAATGCATTATCTCAAGCGAGATCATGCGACGACTACTCGCCGCTCGCTAAGTCCATTGAGTATTGTGGAGTTATTTTGAGGCACTCATCCTCAACATGTAAGGTCCATTACACATAATTCTTCCTCTGGAGAGCCGAGACTTATCCCTCCTGGATATCTGTCCTGTTGGAGCAACTTCTCTCTTTGCTTCCTTCCCTCTAGAAGTTTCGAAGACTACCATCCCCTTGGATTACTCCGCTTTGCTGAACAAACTGTGAATTGTTCTGTCTCCCGCAAACGCACTTGCTAGATTGCGACTCCATGTCAATACAGCCCCCGCTGCATTGCTCAAGACCTAGTAACATGCTAAACTCGCTGCACACTTCAGCCTCTCAGAGAAAGTTTCAATGCTCCATAGTGCCAAGTTTCGATTGCCTTGGGATGGCCACGAACATTCCATCGTCTGTATACAAGCCCTTGCATGAGTACCGAATTCTTCGAATTAGCAATTCCCCTCACCTCTATGAGCTTTACATAACTCTTTTGGTCGCTGAACGACCCATTCCACCTTGCAAGGTCTCATCCTTTACCAAGTGTCTCGCTTGCCTCGAGCACCATCAAGTATGGTTGCCAATGTCGAGTCGTAGCTTGAACTCAACCATCCCAACCTTTCTGCGCTACATATTCTTCGCAACTTGCTTGTCCTTGTGGTGCCTCTTGCGTGAAGGGTTGGCCATTCCTCTGAATGCCAATCTCAGATGCTCGCTCCTTAGAGCGACTCCTTTTCCCTACATCTCCATGCCCATTTTTCCCCAAGCGGTCGTGCATGCCAAGTGTCTCTATAAGTGTTTGTCCTGCTCTGATACCATATGTCACGTACTTAGCTGGTTTTGTCTAAGTTGTGCGACACCCTTGCGTGTCCATCCGCAAAGGTCAGCCTCCCCGAAACCTCCTATGGTCTCTTAGGACCTACAAAAGAGAAAACGGGTTAGAGAAAGCATCTCACACGGGATCCACAAACAATCATTTTAGTAAACACTTTATAGCTAATGCAAATTACAAATAGACTTCACAAGCTCTGAATGGTTACATAACAAAGGGTCCAAAATGATCCACTACAGATCGAGATCTCCCACAAGTGTCCACATGACACAACCTTTATTTATAAACCTAAAATGACTACCAAAATTAAAGAAAATGGGGCTACTAAGCTTATTGCCAACCCTTTACATGCTGTGCAAAGCATGAACAAACCAAAAGACACGGATATACATAAGCATTACATCAAACACCTCGTTTATAATTTTGTCCGTGATAGATCGGTACGCCCTGGTATTTTTTTTCAGTTCTTTTTTGGCATTTTACGGCATACTGTCGGTACACCTCGGTACGTACCGTATTGAGCAAGGCTCGGTACATCGGTATGGACCGAAATTGAGAACCTTGTGTAGGATAACCTAGCATCATTATTTCTAAACGCTAATAGTATTTCTTGGAGGGCAATTTCAAATTCTTGACGTAATTGCACATTAATGAAAATCAGGAGAAACAAAATAAAAGTTAGTTACTTTTCTTGGAGTAGTAAATCAAGGTTCAAACTAATCAAAGAAATATTGATCAAGCAGCATAAACCAACACAAGTACAGTAAATAAAACCACATTTGATGAAATAAGCATTGTTCAACCCTCAATCTTGGGTTATCCCTGGAATAAATGCAGAATGACTAATTGTTTCAGAAAAAGTCAAACAAAAGATATTCCTAGAGGAGGAAGAGAAAATGAGAATCACAATCTTCACCTTTTCTTTGACCACATCTGTTATGACAGATGCAAACTGCTGCAACGATATAATCCTCGTCATGAAGTGACCTGATGGCTGCTCCACAGCATCAGACATATCGATGGATCCATGGGAAGTTTCTGATGCAGGAGAGCCAAAACTTCCCAGGCTTCTTATGGCAGGAGCATTACTGACTGCTGCACCACTTGGCATTGGTGCACTTGATGCCCTAACATTTGGAGATGTAATTTGTGAACCTTCTGATTTGCATGGTGAATTGCTTGGCCTGGAGGGACTTACTGAAGACAAAGACATAAGCAGGGGTGGTCTAGGAACAAGGACATAATCCTGATCAACAAGTTCCAATGAGTCCACAGCCGCAGAATCTACAGATGACAGAGAAGTAACTGGTAAATCTAGAAGCTGTAATATAGTAGGCAACAGTAATAGCCTGAATATGAAAAACCATACCTTTCGAAGAGGAACTAGTAGGCTTTTGTACCATGAAAAATATATCTTTAGCAGGTACACCAGGAGACTCCCTAGAATCATGCCTATGGCCAGCATATCCGGAAGAAATGGCTACAACTTCTGATGGACTACAAATCCGATTTTTATGTCCAATATCAACAGAGAATCCCGAATCCGGTTTCACTGTGCCCTTGAGCATGGAATGAGAAAGATTTCTTTTCTTCCTAATAGATTCCTCATCTAAAGGGAAAGGCAAATAGTCATCATGTGAATTTTCTCCGATGGACCTTGTACGACTGCATTCAACCAGTGGAATGCTTTCTTGCTCTCTATATATCATCCTGCAAAATGCACAGCTTAAGTCAAAATTATTAAGCCTTCATAAAGAATTGTGTGTAGCAATCATTCAAGTATATGAAAAACATTTCTGACCTTGCTATGTCAACGGGAGGCTGTTTGGAAAGAAATTGATGATTGAAGAACTCCTCAAATGTCAAACGTTCCACTGGAAGAAGTTGATTATTTATAATCATACAGAAGGCGATGAAAATTTAAGTTTAAACCATATGTGGGATTCTGAACAAGAAGTTAACATGGTGCATATAATTTTTTTGAGAAAAAGATAACTCTTTTTCCCCTGACAATTTGAAGAGACTCTATGATGTGTTGTCTACCTCATATACCTCCGTACAAGTGAGGTTAAAAAGGGATGGAAAGAATAGGCACCAAAAAAAGGTAGGTAAAAAACATTTGCCACTAGAAGGTTCCACATCCCCAGATAAACTTTAGGTTGAAAACCTCCATAACATAGCAATGCTTCAATACCATCCCCAAGTGTAACAAAAGAACACAAAGAAGATTTTTAAATGGACTTGTCTGACAAAAAGCATAAAGGACTTACATAATTATCAGAATAGCACAAGCTACACAAGAAACAGTAAAAGCAACAAAGATTTGGTTAACCTTTTCCGTTTTAAAAAAATGTTAGTAAATCAATCTACATAGTGATAAAGCACAGTTATCTCCTATAAATGAAACTCCTAGAAATGTGAATTCATTATTCAACTCATCAGTGCAGGCTATCAGCATCCAATTATTTATACATTTATGTCCCTAGGGTTTTCTAGGAAGTATCAAAATTTTATCTAGAAGTTCTACATTTGATTATTCTTGTTGCTGGTTTGACAGAAACTTATGATGAGCCTATTGTACTTAGGTCAAATGGGGCCTGTCTCAAATGTTCTTTATCATAGATGTTTCCGGATCAAAAAAGAAATCATCAAAATTATTGTATTAGATCAGGAATGGCAAAGCTCCATCATTAGCTAGGATATGAGTATAAAAAGCAAATGCAGACATACCGAACCAGCCCAAGGGAGAAAGAAAGAAGTTGAGCATTGAAACAGAGATGAAAGGGATCATGAATAAAGCACCCTGTGACTCTTTCATTCTCTTGTAATGAATGTTCAATATGCTTTTTGATGTTTCTTTGAAATTAACATTTTCTTGTTGAAAAATGTCACTTCTTCTTTGTGCACTATGTCTAGGATGATTTAGGAGATTTGCCCCTTGGTTTCAGGATCTTAAACAACAATCAGCACGGTGGACTCTTGCTATTCACCAAAGAAAATCCTTCTGTTGCTTTGGCTCATCTTTGTTTGGGTTTTGAAACATATTTAGTGGGTTGGCATCAAGTTAATAGCCAGTAGTTGAAAATTGAAATATAGTAAAAAAATTCATTGAGATTTCTATATATTGCTATAGTCCATCACTGGAAGAAGGCTTTTGCAGGTTGACAGATTATCTTTTCATGTGAAAACCAACTGTACATACCAGCATTAGGATGCAATAATTTCTGGCACAAATCCATACAGTCAGAGCTCAAATTGTGATGTGATGGGAAACATAGTTGTTTTGCATTGACTATATTCTGCAGTAACTGCTTGAGAAAGGTCCTTTGTTACTGAAAGAACATACTAGAATACATAGAACAGCAGTAACAAACTAAATAAGCAAACCTCTATTTGATTATTTGCAGTAAAAGGTGTCTTTCCTGTTACAAGTTGATAAAATATAACTCCAACACTCCAGAGATCTGCCTGTCATTTTAGTAAAACATGATAAACAAAATAGGCTGCACAAAATAAATGAATAGTTTTATTATAAGATAGGATTCATTTCTCACCTTTCCATCATACTTCTTCAATTCCATTACTTCTGGAGCCATGTAAAGGGGTGTACCACAAAGAGTATCAGCTAGGGTAGAAGGTGACAGAGATCTGCCAGATGAGTTTAACAAGAAAACACAGCAAAAGAACCATATTGTGAAAAAGAAAAAAAAAGAGTTGTTGGATAAAGTGCCCGAAACAAACACAATCTTAATAGAAAAGAAAGGGAAGAAATAGAAAATTTCAACAGTATTTTTCCACTTCAAGAGATGTGAAGATCTTGAATATTTAAAATGCAGAAGAACAATCAGTATCAACAAGGTTTGACATAACACTAAAAATGGTACGATACATACTGGTCCAACGAGCGATCAATACGCAGACCGTCCTATACCGAGCGGTTTCTATTAGGAGGGGTGTACAAGGTGGTACGAGGGTATATACTGAATGGCATGGTCGAAACTCGACTATTACCGACTTGTACCGGTCAGTAACATTTGGATTTCGATTGATGGCTCAGATTCAAGTGTCTTCAATGGTCAATTTGATAGTTGGCAACATTTGAATGGGCTTTTAAACTCATTCCTCCCTGCTCTTTCAATTTCTTTCACTCTTACATTCTCTCTAACTCATTCTCATTCACATCTCTCTTTCTTAGATTTTCACCCTCTTCAACTCAAGCAAAGCTTTAAGACATTGTAACACTTTATTTAGAGGACGATCACTGTAATCAAGAGGTATGTATTCCCTTACTAGTTCTTTGTTCATTTATGCCATGATTAGCTCTATTCTATGTAGTTAATGCCTATCAGGGTGTTTGATATGTTTATAGTGGTAAAAGTGGGCTAATTAGGGAGTAATATAGCTTAATATTGTAATTAATCGATTTAATATTGATTTCGGCGAAATTAGACACATATTTGGTTAATTCTATGTAGTTAATGCCTATTGAGGTGATTGACATGTTTATAGTGGTAAAGGAGGGCCAATTCAACACTAATACAGTATTTTAATGCTGTGATTAGTTGATTTAATGCAAATTTGATCAAAATTCAACCCATATTAGGTCAACTATATGTAGTTAATGCCTGTTGTGGTGATTGACATGCTTATAATCAAGGTTCGCAATACCGTACCGTACCGGAGTTTCGACCTGGGCTCGGTACCGGTACGGTACGGTATACCGCTCGGTACACCTAGGTGCTACAGTACTACAGTACTACATTACTGCTACAGTATTACTACAGTGTCGGAACGATAACATATGGTCCGCGTACCGAAAGTCTGGCGGACCGGTACGTACCGCCCGTACCGGGCTGTCACGGACAAACTTCTAAACAAGGTGTTTGATGTAATGCTTATATCTGTCCGTGTCTATTGGCATGTTCATGCCTTGTACAACATGTAAAGGGGCGGCCGAAGGCTTAATAGTCCCATTTTAGTTGGGTTGGTGGCCTCTTTAGGCTTGTAAATAAAGGTTGTGTCATGTAGACACGTGCGAGAGCTTTTCGGTCTGTAATGGACCATTTTACCCTTTGTTGTGTCACTGTTCAGAGCTTGTAAAGTCTGTTTGTAATTTGCATTGTCTATGAAGTGTTTTTCGGAGATGTTTGCTTGTGGATCCCGTTGGAGGCGTTCTCTCTAACCCGTTCTCTCTTTTGGTGGTCCTAAGGGACAATGGGAGGCTTCGGGGAGGCTGACCTTTGCGGACGGACGCGCGAGGGTGCCGCACGACTTAGGCAAATCCAGCTAAGTCCGTGTCATATGGTATCAGAGCGGGACAAGCACTCATAGAAACACTTGACATGCAAACGTGGGGGACCTAGCGGGGCTGCGTTGAGGGCAGTCAGCAACGCGCGACCGTTTGAGGGAAAACGGGCATGGAGATGTAGGGATAAGAGTCGCTCAGAGGAGTGGGCATCTGACATTGGCATTTAGAGGAATGGCCAACCCTTCGTGCGAGAGGCACCACGAGAACAGGCAAGCTTGGAAGAATGCGGAGCGCACAAAGGTTGGGATGGCTGAGTTTGAGCTACGGCTCAACGTTGACAACTTTACTTGATGGTGCTCAAGGCAAGCGAGGCGCTTGGCAAAGGTCGAGACCATGCAAAGTGGAATGAGTTGCTCAGCGACCGAAAGAGTTGTGCAAAGCTCACAGAGGTGAGGGGAATTGCTAACTCGAAGAATTCGGTACTCATGCATGGGCTTGTATGCGGACGATGGATTGTTCGTGGCCATCCCAAGGCGGTCGAGACTCGACGCCATGGAGCATTGAAACTTTCTCTTCGGCATGCGAAGGATACGTCCGGAGGAGGCTGAAGTGTGCAACGAGTTCAGCATGTTGCTAGGCCTTGAGGGGTGTAGTGGGGGCTGTATTGACGTGGAGGCGCAATCTAGCAAGTGCGTTTGCAAGAGACAGAACAATGCACAGTTTGTTCAGCAGATCGGAGTAGTCCAAGGGGATGGTGGTCTCCGAAACGAAGAGAGATGTTGCTCCAACGGGACAGTTATCCAGGAGGGATAAGTCTCGGCTCTCCAGAGGGAGAATCATGTGAGACGGACTTCACATGTTGAGGAGGAGTACCTCACAAACAACAACTCCACGAAGCTCAATGGACCGAGCAAGCAGCGAGGAGTTGTCACATGATCTCGCTCGAGAGAATGCATGGGTGGATGCATTGCGAGATCAAGTGGGGGAGCGACCTGAAGCAACTTAAATGAAGGCACACTTAGAGTCGATATGGAGATCGGACTCAAGGGAGGGCTGACCCGTGGAATGGTGGGCGTGAGGGCCACCATCAACTCAATGCAAAAAACGAGGAGCGGAGCAACTTGGGGGTAACTTGGCGAAGTACTCAAGCCGCTTGAAGGGAGCCAGCATAGAAGTTGGAACATGGAGTAGAGGCACAGTGCTTTCCTTAGACAGAGGTCAAGGACATGAACTCTTGCAGAGGCAAGAGTAAGATCATGTTGTTCCATGGGTCCTTCATTCTGACGGAGCAGACTCATCTTGCATGGTGCCAAAGACGAAGGGAGCTTCGGGGCACATGCACCTTATCTCGGAGGAGCATTTGATGGAGGAACTAAGGCGACTCAATTTGCGGAGGCGAAGTTGAGTTCAGAAGGCCTTAGCACGGGGCAAGAGGACGCAGAGGCGGGTACTCTTGAAGAATATGCCACAGTGTTGCCATTCGAGTTGCTATGAAGGAAGCGGTGCGCAGCGGAGATTGTGCTGGTAGGGGCAGAGGCCCAGGATCCAGGCAATGGTGCACAATTTACAGCGAAGTCGGTGGACTTCGGGAGCTTCTAGGCGACGGACTGTCCTAGAGCGGTGCTTCATCTAGGTGTGACCCAAGAGTGGGTGGATGAAGGTCGATTGCCAAAGGAGCGAACAAAATCGAAGGTGGAGGAGACCCTGCGATGTATTGGCAGAGGCCACACATGGAGGGTTCACAATTCGAGTTTATTCCACAAGGATCAGAATGCAATGGAGATGTCACCAGGAGGCGACATGGTGCAGCGGATCGTGGTGGGACAGTTCATGGCAATGCGATACATACGACAGAGTCCCGGGAGGGACTAGATCATATGGAGGTATGATCGGGAGCTACTGGGAGCTCCACTTCGGTGAACAACACGACGGCAAGAAGGGCTATGGATTCAAGGAGTGAAGGCCATGGTACTGCAGAGGCGGGTCTTCCGTGCGTGCATCGAATTTTGCTTCGGATGAAAGCCTTGGTCATCAGCATATGGGGGCTGGGTTCCACCAAGGGAAAAGTTCGAATGCAAGTACCAGTGAGTTCCATGGGAAGAACTTGATCATGCAGAGGTATGATTGAAGCAGCTGGAGAGTTGGACTGCTCCAGAGCTCATATTCGCTTAAGGGAGCCCGGCAAGTCAGAGGACAAGGCCGAGTAAGCGAACGTTGCTACCAAGGAAGCTAAGGAGAACAGAATCGGTGCAAACCCTACAACGTGATGGCAGAGGCCATGCATGGGAGTTGCAGTCTGTCTTTCCATCGACCAAACAGACTGCTTGGAGAACACAGAGGTGTTGAAGCAGGAGGTCGAAAGGGGCAAGGAAGCGACGACGAGTCCAGAGGGACTTAGCTACCTAAAATCAAGCAATCAGTTAGAATGGAGGTGGACTCGGAGGTGTGTCACGGAGGCATATCTACTGATTGTGAAGAAAAGGGATGGAGATGCGAGGTGACGGATAGTAGTGCCATGGGCATGACAGCGCCATGGTACCGCAGAGGCGGGACTTCCGTGAAGGTCATTGATCCCTTGCTCTCACGGAGGGAGAGCGCTTGGTCGTGAAAGGGGCCGAGGAGGTGGAGCATGCAGAGGCAATCTCCAAGTACCGAGACAAGGCTGAAGGGCAGAGGCCAAGAAACTTCGTAAGACCGGTGTCAACAAGTTTCTCATCAAGATAGCCGTAAGTGAAGGACTTCGGGTCATGCAAGAGTGCACGACCAAGGAACGAAGCAGGCAATACGTGGTGTTGTACCTTTGCTACTCAGTGGAGTAGGCGGCAGGGTTGATGGAGAAAACGGTACAATCCCAGAGGCGACCTCATCTATCAGAGAATTACTCCAAGTTGGGGTGAAAACTTCTTGCATTCCAGAAGTTCAATGGCATTGAGAAGGTGAATCACAGTAGCTAACTCAACGCAAGGAGTGCAAACACTTCAAGTGCTTCAGAAGTGTGAGCAAAGAGCAGGCGAAGGCCAGTAACCAGCTCGATGCATGAAGTACAACCTCGAGGAGGCGGGCGAAGTCAAGTAACCTTTGCCTTCTCAACTCTTAAGAGAATGAGCGAAACCGAGTACCCTAGTTCTCTTATCTATCCAGCAGAGGAGCTCTACACAAGTTCAAAGACCCTTCGAAGATAATGGAAGACAATAGTTGTCAAATCCTCACCAACGGTGATCAGTGCTACTGAGAGTAGATTGTCCGCTTCATTTCCCAACGAAATGCCAATCGAAAGCGGAAGTGATGCGAACCTACTTGGATGTGACAACTAACTGAAAGAAGAGTCAATGAGCAGATTGCAGCTGGAGCAGAAGATTGAAGACTCAGCAAAGGCGAAGAGTTGCAGTGTTCACAAAGGCTTCGACGAGGACGTCGAAGGGATAAGTGGGGGAGAATGTCACGGACAAACTTCTAAACAAGGTGTTTGATGTAATGCTTATATCTGTCCGTGTCTATTGGCATGTTCATGCCTTGTACAACATGTAAAGGGGCGGCCGAAGGCTTAATAGTCCCATTTTAGTTGGGTTGGTGGCCTCTTTAGGCTTGTAAGTAAAGGTTGTGTCATGTAGACACGTGCGAGAGCTTTTCGGTCTGTAATGGACCATTTTACCCTTTGTTGTGCCACTGTTCAGAGCTTGTAAAGTCTGTTTGTAATTTGCATTGTCTATGAAGTGTTTTTCGGAGATGTTTGCTTGTGGATCCCGTTGGAGGCGTTCTCTCTAACCTGTTCTCTCTTTTGGTGGTCCTAAGAGACAATGGGAGGCTTCGGGGAGGCTGACCTTTGCGGACGGACGCGCGAGGGTGCCGCACGACTTAGGCAAATCCAGCTAAGTCCGTGTCAGGGCGGTACGGACCGGTACTGCAAACCATGCTTATAATGATAAAAGAGAGTTAATTAGGCAATAACACAGTTTGTTTAATGATGTGATTAGTGGATTTAATACTGATTTCATCGAAATTAAACCCATATTGAGTCAATTCGATGTAGTTAATGTCTTTTAGGGTGATTGACACGATTATAGTGGTAAAAGAGGGCTAATTAAGTAATAATATAGTTTTTTTTAATGCTGTGATTAGTGGATTTAATACTTATTTCATCAAAATTAGACCTATATTGGGTCAATTCTATGTAGTTAATGCTTTTTGGAGTGATTGATATGTTTATAGTGACCAAGTAGGGTTCATTACATATAATCATAGCTTGTTTTTTCAAATTCGATGGCAATTAGGGCTTATGACAGTTTGTTAATTTGATAAATATTTATAGGAGCATGGGATCGAAGGAACAAACATGATGATGCTTGGGATCATGTCCACCATTTGGACGACACTCCTCATCATTGGCAGTGCATATTGTGGCTACATCGGCCGAGATGAAAGAATCACTCGATTGAAGCAACATTCGATCGACGATTATCCCGATGTTGCAAAATGAAAACAAGTTCCGATGGAGATCTATAAATTATTTCAAGATAAGCTACAATGGGCAAAGGACAATGAAGTGCAAAAGAAGGCCAAGGAATAGGAAGAATTCAGGCAGGTTACGTAGGAACCCGTTTATGATTAATAGAGGGTCACGACAATGATGTCAATATGAATATTAGAGCTGGTATTCGTGCATCACTGGAACATCAGTACATGTATGAGTAGACAATGAAACATCAATGACTTGACTCACAATAGGAGTATGACAATGGTAGTGGGTCAAGGCCATAGGGTATCTAGAAGAGGGCTAGCATAAGGCAGCCAATTGCCCCTCTTCAGTTAAGCAAGATTGGTAGCATGAGGTAGGGTAGAATCTAAGATTTTATGAGAGGACTTAGTAGAAGCTTAACACATGATATTGTTTATATTGATCCGCAAGCTTATTCTCTACAAACAACAAAACATAAAAGAATTGATGATGCCTATACAAAAGAAAAGAAGCGAGATATTGGCAAGGCAATAGCAACGTGATTAAACTTCCACAATATTCTAGCAAATGGAGCTCAAGGTCCATATTCTATAGCATGGTGTCTTCGATCCAAAATGCTAGCACAGGGATCCAACATCTTACACCGAATGAGATATATGGTGTTTATTTAGATGAGGAGGTCACAAAACTGAAAGATTGGATTAAATCCTTCAAGAGACAGTAGGATGACACTGATGTGTGATAGTTGGACTGGACCTATAAGAATGAGCATCATCAACTTTCTTGTCTATTGCAATAGAAGGATCATATTTTACAAGTTGGTTAATGCTTTCGATAAAATTTAAGATGCAAACTATATTGAGAACCTAATGGACACTGTGATAGAAGAGATCGGGCCTTAATATATTGTCTAGATTGTGATCGATAATGGAGCTAATTTCAAGAAGCTCGATTTACAATTGATAAAGTGAAGAGAAACACTGTTTTAAACTCCATATACAGCTCATTGCATGGACCTTACGATGAACATTAGTGGGTTACCATCAGTAATAAAGTGTGGCAAGGGCACGACCGGTGACAAAGTTTATATACAACCATCATTGGGTCCACTCCTTGATGTAGAAGTCTACAAATGGTGAGACACTCCAACCCAACGTAACTCAATTTGCTAAAATTTTAATGCTTTAAAGTCAATCTTGCAAAAGAGGCATGATCTCAAGGCAAAATAATGGCATTACAGGAATGATCATATTCACAGTATTTAAAAACAAGTGATGTAAAAAAGATGGAGAATACAATTCATACTTCTAGATTTTAAGAGTCCGTAAATGAAATTATAACAATATGGAACCATATGTTATCCTCCATAAGGTCGATATGGAGATACATCCACAGATGCCTTATCTTCGACATATATTACTTACAACCAAAGAATAGGTAAATAAAGTATTGTCCGATGATTAGAAGGCTGATCAATACTTACAGATCATCGATCGTAGGAGCAAATCCCATAGGGTCTAAGACATCCATAATGCAGGTAAATTTATATTATAGTCATTTACTCATTTATAATATGAATAATCATTATTTGAAAATTTAATATTAACGAAATCATGTCTTGTAGAGCATTATCTAAATCCGGCCATTCAGTTTCGATAGTCTTGGGACCTGACTAGATTTATTAGAAGCACTAAGGAATATTATATATCAACACTTGCCACAAAGTGTCGATGCAATGGAGGCTATTATGGAAGGTCGATTATGCCAAGAAAGTGTCAGTTCATTTTACGATGGTGTAGCTATATCGTGTCATTACAATATGAATCCTGGTAAAGAACAGTTACACACCCACACACCCATCTTTGATTATAAATTGAAATTGACATCAATGATTTGTTATGCTAATAAAGCCTTGTTTATATTTTTTTACGACCAAGTGGTGACTACAACTTAAAAGGTCCGCACCTAATTTAAGAAAGGTTATGGTCCATATACTTTCGTAGATGGCGTCATCGAGTGGTTGTGAATGTAATTGATCAATGTTCGCCTTAATTCACATGAAGGTCCGTAATAAACTATTATATAAATGATTGGAGAAACTTATATACGTCCACTACAATATGCTACTAAGGTTATGGTGTGTTGAGCTAGACAAGGAGTCAAAGGAACCATAGATTGATCCCTTCGATCTTCAATACTATAACCAAGTTTCACAGTCAATGTTAGGAATAGGTCAAAGCAACGAAGAACCAAAGGGATCCTTGATGAGGTGGGAGATCCTCCACATCCTTCTCGTTTGAATCACCGGGCAATAGAAGAGGAGGAACAACATCCCCAACAGCAAGAAGATCTCCCACGGTCAGAACATGGTGGAAGGAGCCAAACAACCTTGAGTTAGACTACTCGAGGTCATGACACATAACAGTCAGTCAGGGGAAGACATTAGCATTAGTCGAACTATCAGAAAGAATTGAGTCAGGCGACGAGACACTTTCTTAATCACATTCAACAACCTGCTCGATCCATAGAGATACCAATGGCATAGATAGTAGCACCTCGACCGACGATGGTGACGACAGGAGAGTCGATGGTTCCGTCTACTCAGCCACAGGGTGGTGAATGTACTAAGCAATATATTACGCATGCCACCTAAGATTCAAATTATGGAGCTCAAGCAGATAGCCACAGTTTATACACGAAAGAGGAAGGGGAAGGGACAGGCAATCGATGATTTTGAACATATGCGACAGAGCCTATATGACATAAACACCGAGCAAAGCTCGTTGTATTTCTAATCATCGCGTTATGGAGGATCTTAAGGCCTATAACAGAATAGTGATAGTTGGTCATAAGGTATGCAATACCATATCGTACCGGTGTTTCGAGGTTGGCTCGGTACGGTATGGTACCGATGTACCGAGCGGTACACCCTGGTGTACCGAACAATTTTATATATTTTCTTCATTACTGTAGCACTGTAGCACCGCTACGATGTAATACTGTAGCACTGTAGCGGTACCGGACGGTCCGCGTACCGGTATGCCGTCGGACCGGTATGTACCACCCGTACCGGGTGGTACCATTCGGTACTGCATACCATGGTTGGTCATTCTTTTCTAAGGTTGATTGATCTTATGATGCGGAGCAACATATTAGTGGCGAAAGTAGAAACTCTGGTATTCTCCATCCTCCGCACCAATACAGGCCACAATCATACTTACCTTAGGAGCCGCCTCGCACATGTGTGGTTCAAGACGATTAGGCTACAACTGTTATCATATTGATGCACCAATAGTGTACAAACTATCAGTATACCATGTCGTAGGAGCAATTTTAGGATTAGATCCGACAAATATACCATATTGATATACAAATATATAGGATCAAGGATCTCGATCAACCGCCTGTTGAGTCCCGTTGTTCATTTTAGTAGTAGAACAAGAATATTCATTGGCCGATTCATTTATTATTTAATTCATTTGAATCTTAAAGTTTTGTCTCATGATCTAACAATTCAAGTCATATCTTTGTAGATAATTTAATATCAATGGAAGAACGACTCGAAATGTGTCGTAAAGCTGCTCCTCAAAGCTTAAAAAAGATAAATCTACTATCCCTTCCTAATTTAGATGATTTTGATGAAATTAAACTAAACTTGCATTTAGTTCCAAATTAAAAACCTGAATCTGTTTTTTTTTTCTATTTTTCAGGTATTTTGAGGGTTCTTGGGATTTTTTGGGACCATCAGTATTCCCCAGCATATTGACACACGATACACTGATACGGAACTGTACGTGTCGTACCACCGACCAACCGATCGGCACAAGAAGACAAACCTTGGTATCAAATTGTATTTAAGATTTAGTCATTGCAAGAGATTATAAGGAAAACAATAGGCTCTAGAGCAATATTCCAGAGCAGACAAGACATCTAAATAAACCAAGAATTTCAGCGATGTAGAAGAGAGTAGCAATGAAAGAGGGGAAGGATGACATCTTAGAGCAACGAATACTTCACATTAATCGAGACTGAAGACCACCTTCTAGAATAGATATTTCATAATTAGATTAAAATCTAAAACAAAATCTGTTTCATGCGAAATCTTGAATTATGTTAAGTAGACAACTTTCACATTCAACTGATTAAAATAAACTACAACAATTTAACATCTCTAATTTTATGGTGCTATTGATGATATATAACAACTCACAAAAGTTTTCCCTAAATGCGACAACCATTAAAAATGAAAATACGAGAAATTCGTTTGCTTAATGACATTCTAGGCCAGAGAAATTACCCTATTTGATGTTGGCTCATCTTATTCCAAAAACCTAATATAATTAGTGATGCAAAAATTCATTGTATTTGCGAATGAATAGATAATATATCATTGGAAACCTTGTAAAACTAATACAACATCACAAGAAAATTTTGTCAACTTGTAAAACTTGTATTAGATATCTTCACACGAATTCGCTAACTTGTCAAGTCATAGGGAATTCACAGTAAACCTTCCTCGTAACTGATGATTAATGAAGAATAAGATTTACTTACATCACATTCCACAATAGATTGGTTAATCCACACATCTGATTTTATAAGTTATGAAAAATTAAAGCTTTGTAAGAAAAATAATAGTCAACACCATAAGAAGTGGCATTCACCTACAGTTAATACAATATTTATGGTCACCAAAATAAATAAATAATTGGTATTCATTAAATAGTAAAAGAATAAGAAACAAAAGAACACACCTAGCAAAGCCAAAATCTGCAATTTTCAAGGTTGCATTTTCATCATATGTCGAGAGAAGAAGATTCTGTCAAACAAAGGATTAAGCTTTAGATGGAAGTTCTGGAATTTAAAACTAAGCTTAGTGACAAGAAAAAGATTATTAACTAGTGACCAGCCAAGAAGCATAATCCAATTTAAACATTGTTTGCATATATTAACACAAATAATCAATAAGCTCGTTGAATATATCAGAATGTTAGAAAGTGAAAAAGACAAATCAAACTATCAAAGCAAGATAAGTTGCAAAAAATAACTAGAGATGAAACATATTCTTGGCAGTAAGGCTGCAAAATCCTAACAAAAAAATAGAGGTGAGAGTCTGAAAAATTCCAAAATTAAGATATAAACACGATCTTTCAGAATGTCCAGCCAGCTTTCAGAACCATAAGCTTCAAATATCAGAGATCAAGCAAAAGTATGGGAGCAAAAAAGCAGAATAAAACCTGTGGCTTCAGGTCACGATGAATGACATTATTAGCACGGAGAACCTGCAAACCAGAAGCTATAAAAAGAAATGTAAATTAAATTAACCGCATTTCTGTAACAATGCTGCAAGAAAGACCATTAAGGAGTGTAGAACATAACAATTTTCCAAAAGACAAACAACAGTACCTAGCTGTTTCATAAAATACATTGCAGTTGCTTCGGAAACTCTACCATGACTCTGTATGTACAAAGATAAATCACCACCTCTGCATAACTCCAATACAAGATATATTCGCCCAGGAATCTGGTATAAAATGATGGGCATAAAGAAAAAAATGCAGAATTATGAAAAGGCATGAATGCTAGGAAACATTTTTTGTTCTATTTAAATTTCTTGCACAAGGATATTAAACCTTGCAACAAGTACTATCTTAAAATTTTGAACCAGAAGAAAAGTACTATCATTTTTAGAAAAAGCATCGAGTCCACAAAGCTCCCAAGTTTTTGGATCTAGGGAGGGTGTTGTACCCTCACTATCATGGATATTGATGCTAAAGCATTAACTAAAAAAAAGGTTAGACTGTTTAAAAGAAACCAAAGAACCAAACCGACTGTACTAGCAGACAAAACGCAAAGAAGATAAGGAAAAAATTTAAAAAAAAAGAAGAGAAAAGAAGGCCTGTAGCTAGTCATATTAGTTACTTTGTCTAAACCAGCTGAAGAATCCTAAGAATAATAAAATTCACTAGTCAATTTAATAATATACAGAGTGTAGCACCTAGGATTTACCAATTTAAGCAAAAACTGGTACACTCTATGTACAACATTGCAGCCTACATTTTGACATTGTCGATGGACAAACCATCTGGTGCAGGTACCATACATACAGTCTGGTAGTTCTATTTTTTAAAAATAAATGTGAGCTTTTAAAACTATTAAAATGAACTAATTGTCAATAAATATGATCACTAATTTAATTAGAAAATATTGGTCTTCCTAGGAAGTAGGAAGCACCTATTATATATAAGAGTCTATCATCCCACCATGAGGGTACCAAAGAGTGTATTGGATCATATATATTCCCAAGATCTGTTCCTAAATGACATCAAACAAACAACTAAAACTCTCAAGTTAAGATCCAAATAAATTTGTTACAATTCCTGATTATTACATCTAAATGGCATTAATAAAACTCAAACAGATTAAAATCAAGTGTCTTAAACAACTCTAAGCTCATGCTGGAATGCATAAATGGCCTTCCTCGGTTGGAATTGTGCCATTAGATTCTTAGAATTTCATGTATGTCTAAAATCAAAAGATCAACATATGCAAAAAAGATTTCATGTGATAAGTATGGAAAAAGAATCCAATCTTTTGATAGTTATCTAAAACCAGATATTTATCCAAAACCTATCCAGTACAAATACCACAAGCAATTTAAAGTATCCATGTTTAACAGTAGTTAATTTATTTATGATAGTTCTACCACAGCATGATCAGCATCCTAACATAATTAACCAAGGAGCTCCTTTTTAATCAATCTATTCAATCAGGTCATATAATATTATTTCCACTATTGATAGAGTTTGTTTTTCACCTATAAAAAATATTTCAACACTATATCCAAAATGTGATGCTCAGACAATGACAACCAAGTTTCCCAATAACGTGATTGTGGTTATAGGTGGCTTTAGGATCTACATTAGAATCGAAAGCAAGAGCCAGCTTAGCATACGGGTTCAGGTATGATTGGCCAAAGATGAATATGAAAATAATAATTCAGAAACAAAAAGTGAAAAAAATAAAAATGTGTGGTCCAACATATTACTATAACTTACTGTTAAGAAATTTTAGTTTTTATAACGTGATAGAAATTCTTTAGAAAATGATTCATTCAAGTCATGGGTTTTCAAAACTACAACTCTAATGACCATATCCCCCTCCAACCCAGCAACATTAAATTTTTTGATAGAATCAGTTGGTATTTGTCCAACTTTTTTATAACATAACTTACTGCTAAGAAATTTTAGGTTTTATAATGTGATAGAAATTTTTTAGAAAATGTTTTATTGTCATCATGGGTTTTGAAAACGACAAATCTAATGACCATCTGCCCTTCCAATCCAGCAACATTAATTTTATGGATATAATCAGTTAGCATTTACTGACATAAGGAACCTAATCTACCTAAAACGAGACTCTGATATAGGATCCAATCTAAATTAAACACAAAACATTAACTCAAGGCTAACATTAAAAAGGTAAGAATGGATAGTTTCACACGAGACTAAATCCTCATCCAACTAACTAAAACTTAACAAAACTCGCCACCAAGGCTGCATCTTTTGCCTCTGTTGTGCATCAACATACCTCATGATCATCTAGCATATTTGTAAATGTTGTAGAAATCCAAAGGTAGTGATGCTCATTCCTTATTTCAGATGACTTCTTCACTAAATCCTAATTTCAGATGACTTCTTCATGAAAAAAAGGCTCAATCGAGCACCAAAATTGAGAGAGGTGTTGAAGTTAATAGCCTTCATAGCAGTGTACAGCAGGTTTGACTGTCAAACAATTGTAGATATTGAAAATCATGGAACGGCCTTAAATCTGTTGATGGTTGTATCTGCATACATTATTGATGACTTCAAAGACAAACAAAGGATTTTGATACTTAATTATTTGCTCAGCAACCATGACCTTCCTGATTATGAACTGCGCTATGAAAAAATCCAAGCGAACTTTAAGATATTGTTAATCCAATTAGTTGCTTAGTTTACATCTACTTGCTAATTGCATAACATCTAAAACTCTTATTTTGGGATTTAATTATTACATTTTGAACCAGAACTGACAGTTGGATGTAAATGAAGATGTTTCTGCACGAACCCTGATATACCAATGTGCCATAGTCTGCACTCAACATACACCAATACGAGTTTATCAAGAATTTTCAGTAGCATTTTCACGGGACCTTTGTTTCTGTTTCACCATCTTTTCAAACCCCACATGGTCGTCCTTGGTCCCTGTTCAATATAATTAGACCATGTTCTCCATGATCCTGTTCATAGTACCATCAAACATCAGTAGGAGTACATTCGTGTGGGTTCTACTTTCCAAGTCCCGAGTCATTTTTTATTTATGCAGCCCCACAGATGAACAACAAGACATCCGTAAGCTAAAATCAACAATCAGGTGAAGATATCAAATCAAAACACATGTCCATGCATATTTTGACTCAAGACGAACCATTTAACAAAATTCATCCTTCTCAGTCGTTAATAAAAACAACAGCAGATAAAACAGAGGTGGTTCAAAGCAACCAAAATCGGCACCTAGTTCCAGCTATTAACTAAAAGAAAGGACCAATGACCACAGCAAGTAAAAAAGAAGAAGCCCAAGAGTTTTATTCTATCGAGGAAGGAAGGCTAAAAGAAAACTACAAGAAAACGGGGAGGACCTGGATGAAGTCGTAGAGAGCGATGATGTTAGGGTGGCTGATGCGACCGAGGATGGAGACTTCGGAGAGAAGGCTGCGCCGCAACTTCTCAGAAAGACGAGACATGGCAATTTCCTTGACGGCCACCTCCGTTCCCTGAATGCGGTGCCGCGCCAGCCACACAGTAGAGAACGCTCCCGCCCCAATCTGTCGATCAATAATGTAATCGCCCACGAGCCGGCGCCCTCTCGCCACACCGCCAGAGGTGCTGGCCATTGCGGCAGACGGCGGAACCCTAGGAGAAGACGAGGATTTTCACTTATTGTCGAATCTCTGATCGAGTCAAACTTGATTCTTCTTCGTTTTCTTATTGGACTACGGTTCGATCGCGAGCAGGAATCGGGAAGAAGTCGGGCACCAAAAGGGAAGCGACGAGAGAGATTCCAGGTCGCGCGTTCGTGCGGTCCAAGACGGAAAGAGGCGGGCTTTATAGCGTCGCTTATTTTATATTTTTATGTAAAAGTTAGCAACTATCTATCTAATCGTACATTTTTAATGTGTTTAAGATAAGATTATGTATCGTCGGCACGTCGGTGATATGGGAATGGAGCCGCGCTACAATTTTTGTTTTCAAAACCTTCCGTAAAAATACATTATAGTATTTTGGATGAATTTATTTTTCGATCGATATTCCTTTTTCTTTCTCCTAAATAATATATATATATATATATATATATATATATTTTAAAAAAAAATATCTCCAATTTTTTTTATTAAAAATTGTTTTACTCATTTTGTTATCAATTTTAAACTATTTTTTATTGGACTCATTTATAATATTTTTAACAATATTTATAATATATTTTTTTTATTGAAGTACTAAAAGTACTATAAACACATGTGGCGTATATCATATTTTTAGACCTATAATTTATAGAATTTTCAACTATAGGTCTTTCAGTATTTTTATTACGGGTGTCAAAATCTTATAATAAAATAATTTTTAATTTTTATTTGAGTGATGTTGTCCTAAACGATTATAAACTTCTATTTAAAATATAGTATTGTTATATCAAATGGTGTTTCTAGGGTGTTTTGGATTTATTTGACTCATACATAATATTTTTATTGTGATGATCAAAACATCGTAACATATAAAAAATATTACTAAAGTACTGAATAAGTGAACAATTATTTGAGGGAAAATTTGGGTTATTTATAATTATTTTTTATTTTTTTTAAAAAAAATTGAGTTGATTCTCATGAGGGTTTATTGAGTACACCCCAATATAATGATTTTATTTTTCTTTTTAGAATCAAAGGAAGCAGAAGAATATTGCATGTGTGAATTCTACCGATGGAACTTCTTCACCTCTCTTCCAAATGCAATCGGATCAATTTGATCGAAGTAATGTTGATTGATGATGATCACAACTTTTTTTTTTCAAAAGAAAGAAAATGTATCTGCTACAAACCTTACCATTGTTTGAACGTCAAATAATTTAATATTGTAGTGGCTAATTGGTCCTCTGGATTTGTTGTTTTTGTTTAAGTCAGGCGGCCGACCAATGCATACACCTATTAACTTCCAAAAAAAAAAAAAAAAAAATTATTGATACGGTTGCATGGAGGATGGATGTTCTTCTCTACGCAACATCTGATTCGATCACGATGAATTGTGTGCCTTTGACACTGCACGTTTGATCCTCCAATCTATCGTAAATTGACAACAACTCATTTTGGAAGCAATACCAGATATACTTTCTTAATAGAAAACTCCCTCTCGTTTAGTTAACTCATCATAAGGTATTCAATTTGATCCCCGGTTGGTTTATGATGAGTTAACTCATCAATGCCGTTTGATCCAACTAACTATTAAGATATATACTTTCTTTCTTAATAGAAAACTACTCCCTTCCTCCTCCTCCTCCTCAACATCATAAGCTATTCCGTCTCATATGACGAGCTTTCTTTTTATTTCCTTTTGATGCTTGTGGATTTTAAATGATTCAATGGATTTATCTAAGGCGAGGAGGAAGGGAATTATCACCCTCCTTTGCTCCTTGAACTGCTATTCTTAGCCAAATTATCACCCTCCTTAAGGCAATTAGTATTTTCCTGGTCGCCAAAGTGTTCGATTTTAAGCTTTATCATAGTGCTAATTAAAAAGATTCATAAATTTATAGAAAAAGAATAAGAGAAGAATATGCGTTATTGATATCCCTTTCATTATTACAAAAAAAAATAACAATTATGTACATCCTAGATTCTTAGTGTCCCACAGGTCTTGCGTTGGTTTGCAATCTATCGTGTTTCAATAAAATAGAATAACTAACATATATACAAGCATAGTGCAACTATTTATTAAAAGAAGAGCAACTTTTTTTTTTTTTTTTTTGTTCTTTCTCTTATACGTGGCTTTGATTTCTTTCTTAGAAATCTTCTCCTCCTAAGTAACACGCCAAAAAGGTATTCAATCAAATGTATATTCCATATACCATCGAGAAGAAGATTTGAGACAACGAAATTACTAAAAATAAAGAAATCCAAAGTTGGTTTAAAAAATTTAAAATTAAAATTTTAAAAAGCCAATTATCCCTAAACACATTTATAGAATCACCACATCCAATTATATAATTAAAACCATTAGCCAAATCAGAACTTAGTAAATATTCTCCGACCCATCTAGATTTTTTGTTTGTGTTATGGGAATGACCTTTTTTTTTTCTTTCTAATATTTAGCTAATACCACAAATTTCCGCAAGTAGTATTTCAAGGGTATAACCTTCCTTCCATATTTAGCTAATGCCACATTATCCCACAAACATTGTTTCAAAGAGATAACCTTTCATATTTAGCTAATGCCACATTATTCCACAAGCACTCCATTAACATAAAAGAGTAGATGTGTTTTACATGTGAACCAGATCTGATATACAGATCATGAATATCAAACCTAAATTAGACTTGGTCTTTCTTTTTTTTTTTGATATTGCAAATCTCTCATTGATTTTTCAATAATGTTTATGGCCCTTCTTCGCATCCATGTAACACTAAATATATGTATAGATGTTGATAGAATCAATTTGATTAGAGTGAGACACCAGCTTGGGGTAGCTTAGATATGAAACAATTTCTAATTTGTTTTATATTTGATTAAATTGAGTTTCAAAAGCTGTAATCGGAGGTTTACAAGGGCATATCATGGCACCGAGACATTTGAATGAAAATGTTCTTTTCGAGATGTTAAGTGAAGTGCAAAATTTGTTCTCTAATTGACCTATAGGAGTATTTATAAGAAAGAAAGAAATTTTCTGATTTTTAGTGACTACTTTTATGAATTCTTAATTTTTCATATGCATAATTTTGTTTTTGTAGAGGAGTAATATTTTTTTATTAGCCTTGAAAGCCTATAAGATGGTTGATGATTAAAATTAATCACATCAAATTGAAATTGAAGCTATAAGAAAGGTCACATGAGACTGTGTCACAAGAAAATCACACCTATGGAATCTTATAAGAGAGTATCGATAGAGAGAAGCCTCTGCTTCGTCATAATGATTAATCATATATTTGGACACCTTACCTTCTCCTTTTTCAAGACCATTTGTCTTCCTTTTACTAATAGAGTGGAATTCTAACTCAAATCATCGTGCTTACTAAAGCCTTGATTAGCCTCACCAAATACGTATAATCTCTAATTGAGATGATGCAGATCATCATCCCCTTTATCTATAATTGACATAGCTAATAGCAGCGCATATTCCTGACTGCTAATCAGCCATAATCAAAATATTGCACATCAGTTTGGTTAGCAATTGAATCGATTACATAATTACTTCCTCAACTATCGCAATCTTTTCCTCGACAATGCAATTCGATTCAGCTCAACTGCCTCTACATAAATAAATATATGGCACACCAGACCAGACAAATGAGACAAGAACCTTTCCCAATGGCAATTCGAGAACGACCGTAGATTCCCTTCCCTTTCCCAATTCATTGAAGTCTTTATTGGCCTCCCCAAATAGGGCCAACCTTTAATACGGAGGATGCAAATATCCTCTTCTCTCACAGTGTAACATCTCTCTCTTATTTTTTTTTTAATTTTATAAATGCTTATTTATAAATTTGAGGATTAACTAATATTTTTTTTATATTAAATAATTTTATATTAGAAATTTATAGCTAGGGATCTAAATGTGAATATTAGAAATTTGATATGATTTATGAAAGATTCAGATTTAAGATATATATATATATATATATATATATATAAGGTGTCACTAGCTAACCTAAGTATGGTGCCACCTATGTTGGTTCTATGGATGACACATAAATCTTTTCATGCATGACATCTTGCAACCCTTGTATTAACGAAATCCAAATAATTAGATGAAAGATTAAAGAAAACAAAACTTAAGTTTATGCAACTAGCATGGGTTTGAGAAGAGAAGAGAAGGAAAGAAAAGAAGAAGAAGAAGAAGATCTTTGCATCAATTTTCTCATATTTGGGAATCAAACTTTTCTAAGGTAAGTGTTTTAACCCCATCCAGACATTTATTTCGTTTTGATACAAAGTCATGAATCTGTAAATTTTCGGTAATCTAACTTCTATACATTGTTTCGGATCTAACTTTTAGTACTAAATTTTGATTTAGGAAAAGTCTAATCCATTTGAAATTAGACTCAAAGGCCTTTATTTTGATATATAGATTGACTGATTTGGAGTTTAAATACCTATTCAAACTTTTGTTTCAATTAACCCTATAGATTCTATAAAATAGGGATTGTAATTTCTGACCTCTTGTTGCTTAACTATTTATAACTTTCTGTTAGGAATTCAGATTCATGCAAAGTTAATTTATTGGAAACTAGACTCAAACATCTACACTTACCTGATTTGAAAATTTTGGAATATAAACAAAAACTGAAAACATCTATTTTTTTCGACCCTATGGATTCAGTAAAACAGAGCTGATGCTTTTATACCTTTCACTATGAAATTATTTGTAACTCCCTGTTGTGAACTCCAATTCCTACAAAACTTAATTTACTTGAAAATAGATTAACATATATTTCAAATAAAATCATTTTGTATAAATTAGAGCATAATTGGTTATCTAAATAATTTATACAATCTGTCTCTTAAATTCTACTAGAATTGAGCTTTAGTCGATTTTGCCTCATCTTGTTTCTTCTCTTTGGAAATCGATTTCAGCAAAAACCCTTACTTAAGTTGAGTTTTACATTATTGCCTTGAATTCTTGTATATTTTTGTCCTTCAATTATTTGTATACCTACATTTATCATATAAAGATCAAGTTTGTATCATAATGTTTCATATAGGCACATGCATTTCGTTGTTTCCACATGTGTTTCCGATATGTCTCAATTTTATTATTCACTATTATTTTGTAGTCCGGTGTTTGTGGGATAAATGTAAACCTTCATTAGAAATGGTAAAGAGAGTTATGTTTGGTAGGATCAAGAGCACTAAGAGGGGGGGGGGGGGGGGGTGAATTAGTGCAGCGGGAAACCTTCGACGATTAAAACTGCAAAACTGCATTTGTACGATAAAATCGTTTCCGATGTAAAATCATTTTCAGAAACTTAACTTGAAAGCGAGTTCATAAAGGAGTACAACAAAAGTGATGAGGAAGTAAAGCACATATGGAGGTAGTTTGCAGGTAAGATAAATAGCAAGAAGGAAATGCAAACCGGATTTTAGAGTGGTTCGGTCAAACGTGACCTACATCCACTTTCGGCTTCCTCCTCCGACAAGGTCACCGACGTCCACTAGAGGCCTTCCTTCAATAGGCGAAGGCTAACCATCCTTCTACAGTTTTACTCATTTTGATAGGCTTAGGAGACAACCCTTACATAATTTTCTCTCCTCTCTTGAAAGATCAAAACTTGAAAGAAAATAGGGAGGAGAACTTCTAGCCTTTATAACACTTTTGAGCTCTAAAAATCACAAAGTAAGATTGGATTTTCATTGCCTTTTGGTTGCCCTTTCATGTAGGCAAAGGTGGGGTATATATAGGCCCCAAACTGGTTTGAATTTGAAGCTAAAAAATATCACCTCCTGGATTTCTGGGGTCCTGGCGGTACTTCCTCCTGACTGGGGCAGTACAACCACCTGGCAGCTCGGAGACTGAGCCTTTGGGTGGTGCCACCGCCTGACAAGGGCAGTTACACCCCATAGTCTCGCTCGGAGACTGAGCCCAGGTGGTGCCACCGCCTGACTAGGGCAGTTGCACCGCCCAGTCTCGCTCGGAGACTGAGCCTAGGCGGTGCCACCGCCTAGCAGGAATTCTGGTCCGAATGAGTTGATCCATTCGGCCCAATTTGGGTCTATCAAGGGCCCAATTGCCCCTAGATTAAGTTAATGGGATCACCTCCCATTCCTAACTTAATCTACATGCTAACTACGATAATTCTTAAGACATTTACTACAACTTGCTCCGGTGCATCAATCGCTTCTTCCGGCGAGCTTCTGGTGAACTTCCGGTGAACATCCGACGAACCTTCGGTGATGCTCCAGCGGACTTCCGGCAAACTCCTAGACTTGCGATGATCCACTTGGCGAGTTCCGATGAGCTTCTTTGGCAAGCTCCTGGACTTCTCGGATTTGTTCCCGTAGAACCTTCGACGACCATCCGGACTTCTGTCAAACTCTCGAACTCCCAACGTGATCATAGTCTTAACTCCGATGCAACTCCTACTGCATGTCTTACTTCCATCGTAGTTAATCCTGCACATATAAAACAAAACTTCAATCGAGATAATTAATCCTAAGCAATTAACCAAGTTGTCCGGCATGTCATTGGTCCCTCGACGCTTCGTTTGATTCTTCGGCACATCGTCCTTTCCTGCGGCCTATTGCCCAATCGGCCAATTGACTCTACAACTCCGATATTCTTAGCACAATACCCGCTCTTCTTGGCCCGATGCCCGAGTCCACGGCCCTAAACCTTCTATCGATACGTCGACCGATCCACCGACCTGACGTCCAATCTTCTGACATGTTCCTCCAGCACAACATGAGTTTTCCTGCTTTAATTGTCTCATCCTGATCGAAGCATCCTGCGTCACTCAAAACACAGATTAAAACATAAACATATATCAAGTGGTTTCATCATCAAAATACGAGATTCAACAATCTCCCCCTTTTTGATGATGACAACCACTTGATGACGGAGTTAAACTTAACTCCCGGAATTTAAACAAACTCCCCCTATCAATATACCATAGAACCTTGAATTCAAACTGAATTTAAGTCATTGCAATATTCATCATGAATACTTGCAACACGTCATCACGAACTTATGCATAAATTTATGCATAACATCATACTTCTCCCCCTTTTTCATCAACAAAAAGGAGAAGTCCGACTATTCTTGTGTTTGTAGTATTAATTCAACTTATTGCATGAAAAATATAATATCAAGTTTTATCATCATGCAGTTTTGAAGTTAGAAAATTTAGCAAGTGTTACATCATGCTTAGAACATTCAAGCTATCAAGTTTTAGATATGCAAGTTTTACAATATACAAGCTAGCAAATTCAAAGATATGCAAGTTAGCATATTTGCTTTTCTTGAGATAGGCACGATAGCACAATTTTGCATTTTCTTGAGATTTCAAGCTAGCAATTCTCGGTGATATTCAAGATAGCAATTTCTTCTCTTTTGAGAAGTACAAGTTTTGCTTTCTTCTTGAATTGTGCAAGCTAGCTATCTCCCCCTTAGTCATTGTCAAAAAGAAGGGAAGACCCTTTATGTCAATTTTTAAATCATGACAAAGGTGAGTAATCATTCTTATTTCAAAATTTCATAATTGAGATAAACCTTGAATTCAAATTAAGGCAATTTTAATCATGATTCACATCATATGCAATACATCATATATATCATAATAAAAAGCATAAGTATTGCATGCATCATTTTAACAACAAATTATAGCATTTCATCACATGGCAAGATATTAGCAAGTATAATTACGATGCAAGTTCTTGATATCTTAACATGATGCAAACATGGCATATGACAATCATAGCATTTCGATTATCAATTTACCATATATTTCGATGCAAGCTTCTTTTGATATCTTAACATAATTCAAATTCAAATATGGCACTTATAGCATCAATTCATATATTTCTCATTCAAATATGGCACTCATAGTATCAATTCATATATTTCTCCTCCTTTGTCATCAAAGGAGAAGTAGCTCTAGCTATTTTAAAAGATATGCAAGTTTTTGTAACATGAAGCTAGATTTTCATCACAACATATAAGCACAAAAGCATAGCAAGATTCTTAAGTTCAATCATGGCAATTCAACACTTTCTTCTTGTGCAAGATTGCACTTTGCTTTTCTTTGCATGTTTTAACTAGCAAAAGCTTTCTCCCCTTTGTTTTTGTCGAAAAGAAGGGAAGAGTACAAGCTAGCTAGCATTTGCCTTGAGCTAGCAATCTTTCTCCCCCTATGTCATTACCGAAAAAAAGGAGAGGAACCAATGATTTAGACTTTTACATAAACTATGAATTTGCATCAATCAATATTTCAATTATCACATGATTCATACAAGACAACAATGCAAAGAAATCATGTCATGAAAGACATCAATTGTTAAACATGATATGATAATAGTCTCAAAAATTTCAATTTGTGATACATGTTATACATTGCGATACATTAAAAAATTTAATGCGATGCTTTTAAGGATATCAACCAATTATATTGCAAGTTTTATAAGTTTTATATTTTTTGCTTCTTTCGAGATAGCAATTCTTTGCTTCTCTTTATATTGTAAGATTTGCAATTCATTGGTAGTGTTCATGATAGCAAGTTCTTTCAATGAAATGATCCAGCTAGCAAATTTTCCTTCCTTTGAAATATGCAGGCTAGTAAACTAACTCCCCCTTTATCATTATAAAAACGAAGGGAGAAATCAATGGCTAAAAAATTTAATCATTATAGAAGCCATATTACAAAATCATGTCATGATATCAAGAAAATTCAAGAAGGACATGATTCATTTGACATATCTTTTTAATAGAGCAAAAGAATTATAGATCATAATTAAAATATATCAATATTATAGATCAAGTCATGATTCGTGATTCATCATAAAGCAAATTCATTTTTAATCATCACATAAGGCATTTAAAGAATTTTTGAAACATAGGAGAATGATTAATTTAAGCATGCAATGTTTCAATCAAATTCAAGTCATGAATACCAATACTTTCATATTGTGAGTATAATTCATGAATACCAAAAGATATTATTTGTGATTCTAATTTTACAAGATCAAGATTATGATTTAGATAAAACTCATTCAAGTCAAATCGTTAATTTGAAACTCATAATCAAGTCATCAAAATCAATTTCGAGATTCACAAAATATCATGAAATCATTAATCTCGATCAGATGGGAAAGGCATTTTTTAAGTGACTGTTTTTTATTTAAGCATGCCTTAGTCTTTATATGCCAAATCAAGATAAGCATGAAGGTTCAAGACATAAAGGCAAAATCTTATAAAACAACTCATCAAGCAGGATTTTAAACATCTATTTTCAAGCCATATAAAGAGTAAGTCAAGGATTCAATAATCTCATGTCATGAATTCCAACAGGCATCTCAAATTATCAACATCACATTAAAAAGATATTTCAAAAAGATATATCGATAAGTGATTCATTTGTATCATTTCATTCATTCAGAAGATTCTCCTCTTTGGTAAATAAATCTAGGAGAACAAAATGAATAAAGGGAGATATAACATGATTGAAGTATTGAACATGATTCATATTTAAAATGTGTCTCATGTCATAAGTATGAATTAAGCATTTGTGAAATCCGAAATCATCCTCAAAGTCACATTCAATAAATTCATATATGACAAGCATAGATTTATTGAAAAGTCAATAAGATAGAGGATCGCATTTCATTTTTATAAATTTCTATTCATGTGATTTGCTTCTTATAAGCATGCCCTTACCTTTAATAAAACAAGTGCCAACATTTAAGATGGAAAGGTAAATTTTATAAAATAAATCATCATGCATGATTCCATGATAACATCCTTTTAATATCTTGATATTCATCATCAAATATGATTTCAAAAAGTATGTTCAAAAGAAATCATTAAGACCAAATGCATGATACACTCATTTATGTTTAAAATATTCATCATGTTTATTTTCATGAGATTCACAAGATTGGTAAAATAAATTCATTAATCTCAATAGGCTAGAAAATTCATTTCCATTTCATACAATTGATTTCATGTGAGGGTATTCAAGTCTTTTGTGAAAACATGTATCATTATTTAAAATCGAAACATAAGTTTCGTCATGAAACCGTCAAGACCAAACTCATCATGATATCACATCTATCATCAAAAGACTATCAAGAAATTCATACATAGATGTACATACACTATGTTATCTTAATATGTCATGAGAATATTATCTTAATTCGTCATAAAAATGATTAGACCAAAAACATGTTAATCTAAAATGAGAGTTTCAAATCAACATTTACTTCAAAAACTCATGCATGACATAAAATCATCAAGATACACATGTATGAATCATCAAGATACACATGCATGGATTAATCCTAAGCATTATCACATATCATATAATTATCATCCCTAATGTTGCATACATCATTCAACATTTCAAAACATAACATGCATCAAACCTTAGCAATATACTTTTCATGATCAAATTTTTAATTTTTCAAAGATGCTAAAAAGAAAAACATGATATAATTTTTTAAAAAATAATTTTTTTATTTTCTATTCCTACTATCTAAATTAAGCACTCATGAAAAACTTCAAGTAATTTCAAAATAATTCAAGAGAGTTGAGTTACTTACCTTGTAGTCGAAGCCCGTCAAAGCCCAATTCGCCATTTCACCTTTGGAAGTTCTTGATTCATTTTTGGTTGCCTTCCTCTTCTTTGACCTCTTCCTCCGTTCAAGTTCATTGTTTATTTTAGATTTTTCTTTAATAAACTTATTAAGATTTAGTGTTCGAAGTTCAAGTTCATCATTGTCCTCATCACTTGAGTCATTACTCAAGTGGTATTCATTTGTGCAGAGTTCCAAATCCTTCCTATTCTTTGGAAGGTGGTTCAAGTGCTCATCGGGTTCAAAATGTTCTAAAAGTGTCATTTTATAAGTCATTAATGACCCGATTAATTCTTCTAATAGAAAATCATTTAAATTTTTTATCTCTTGTATTGCGGTTATTTTAGGATCCCACCTTTTTGGAAGGGATCTTAAGATCTTGCTTACGAGATCAAAATTCGAAAAAGATTTACCAAGAACTCTAAGATTATTGACTACATCCATGAAACAGGTTTTTATGTCGCATATAATCTCGCTTGGTTGTATTCGAAAAAACTCAAAATTATGCAATAAAATGTTAACTTTCGAGTCTTTGACTCTACTAGTTCCCTCGTGCGTGATTTCAAGTGTTTGCCAAATATCAAAAGTCGTTTCGCACGTAGAAATCTGATTGAACTCATTTTTGTCCAAAGCACAAAATAAGACATTCATAGCCTTTGCGTTTAATGAAAAATACTTCTTCTCCAAATCCGACCATTCGTTCATCGGTTTAGAGGGAAGTTAAAAATCATTTTCAACAATATTCCATAAATCCAAATTCATAGAAATCAAGAAAACTCCCATTCGAGTTTCCCAATAAGTGTAGTGTAATTCGTTAAACAATGGTGGATGAACAACCGATAAGCCTTCTTGAAAGCCATGAAGAGCCATTTCTCTTAGGTATAAATCCGAAATGAGAAATACAGGGCTTTGATACCAATTGTTAGGATCAAGAGCAGTAAGAGGGGGGGGGGGGGGGGGGGTTGTGGGGCTGAATTAGTGCAGCGTAAAACCTTTGACGATTAAAACTGCATTCGTACGATAAAATCGTTTCCGATGTAAAATCATTTTCAGAAACTTAACTTGAAAGCGAGTTCGTAAAGGAGTGCAGCAAAAGTGATGAGGAAGTAAAGAACATATGGTGGCAGTTTGCAGTTAAGATAAATAGCAAGAAGGAAATGCAAACCAGATTTTAGAGTGGTTCGGTCAAACATGACCTACATCCACTTTCGACTTCCTCCTATGACAAGGTCACCAGCGTCCACTAGAGGCTTTCCTTCAATAGGCGAAGGCCAACCACCCTTTTATAGTTTCACTCCTTTTGACGGGCTTAGGAGACAACCCTTACAGAATTTTCTCTCATCTCTTGAAAGATCAAAACTTGGAAGAAAAGAGGGAGGAGAATTCTAACCTTTACAACACTTTTGAGCTCTAAAAATCACAGAGTAAGATTGAATTTTCGGTGCCTTTTGGTTGCCCTTTCATGCAGGAAAGAGTGGGGTATATATAGGCCCCAAACTGGTTTAAATTTGGAGCTAAAAAATGTCACCTCCCGGATTTCTGGGGTCCTGGCGATACTACCTCCTGACTAGGGTGGTACAACTACCTGACAGCTTGGAGACTGAGCCTCTGGGCAGTGCCATCGCCTGACAGGGGCAGTTGCACCCCCTAGTCTCGCTCGGAGACTGAGCCCAGGCGGTGCCACTACCTGACTAGGGCGGTTGCCCACCTAGTCTCGCTCGGAGACTAAGCCCAAGCGGTGCCACTGCTTAACCTAGGCGGTTGCATCGCCCAGCTTTCCTGGGAGACTATCTCCTGGGCGGTGCCACCGCCTAGCAAGAATTCTGGTCCGAATGAGTTGATCCATTCGGCCCAATTTGGGTCTATCAAGGGCTCAATTGCCCCCATATTAAGTTAATAGGATCACATCCCATTTCTAACTTAATCTACATGCTAACTACGATATTTCTTAAGATATTTACTGCAACTTGCTCCGGTGCATCAATCGCTTCTTCCGGCGAGCTTCCGGCGAACTTCCAGCGAACATCCGACAAACTTTCGACGATGCTCCAGCGGACTTCTGGCAAACTTCTGGACTTGCGATGATCCACTTGGTGAGTTCTGATGAGCTTCTTTGGCAAGCTCTTGGACTTCTCGGATTTGTTACCGTAGAACCTCCGTCGATCGTTTGGGCTTCCGTCGAACTCTCAAACTCCCAACGTGATCATAGTCTGACTCCGGCGCAACTCCTACTGCATGTCTTACTTCCATCGTAGTTAATCCTACACATATAAAATAAAACTTCAATCGAGATAATTAATCCTAAACAATTAACCAAGTTGTCCGGCATGTCATTGGTCCCTCGACGCTTCGTCTGATTATTCGGCGCATCGTCCTCTCTTGCGGCCTATTACCCAATCGGCCAGTTGACTTTGCAACTCCGATATCCTTAGCATAATACCTGCTCTTCTTGGCCCGATGCCCGAGTCCACGACCCGAAATCTTCTGTCGATATGTCGATCGATCCACCGACCCGACGTCCAATCTTCTGACATGTTCCTCTGGCACAACATAATTTTTCCTGCTTTTATTGTCTCATCCTGATCAAAGCATCCTGCGTCACTCAAAACGCAGATTAAAACATAAACACATATCAAGTGGTTTCATCATCAAAATACGAGATTCAACAATGCTTAGAGCCTATGATGCTCTGCCGTGGATGGATGGAGCTCCTAGACGTGGGAGACTTATGTTTGGTAGTCATTCAGAAATGAATGGACCATATTATATTATGATCTCACTTCACCTTCTATGTATTTGATATAATACCCAAAGCTTTGGCTGTGTTTCTATACATGATTTAGATATGAATGAAATGAATGCAATGTCATGTGACATTTGAGCTTTTATTTATGTTTTATTCTTTGATATGTTTTCGAAATATTTATAAACCTTTGTTATACCTTGAAATATACTATATGCCATGGATATGCTCCTTATGCTAATGATATGCTCCAATTACCTTTTCTTGATTATATGAACAAAACATGCTACCAACGAAATGACATCGTAATTCTGCATTCAAACAAAACATGCTTCTGTTTCATCTTGTATCTCTACTTTATATTTTGATACCTTTTTTGTTTGAAAATTGTCCTCTTTGCTATGGATATGTTAGTCACTTGTTGAGCTTTATATTCACCCTATTGCTATATAAATTTTTTTAGGATAGCTTATCGCTCGCTAAAATGTGTAATTTGGGTTGAAGCAGTGGAAAGCTAGAAGATTTTTGGGCAAATCTTTCGTACTTGATATGTTGATGTTGTATAAGTTCCTTTTGTGTATATCAACGATAAATCTAGATTGATATATCTTATAAATATTTAAAAAATACCCGTCATATCAGGATTTTGGGAATGTTAAGTTTAAATTGTGTAATGATATAAACATAGAGTATATGTTGGTTTTGTGATTGTATAGATTCCCATGCTTATGAATTTATGATGTGGTTATGGTTTAGTTGAGTTGGCTTTGGATTTTATGAATCATTAAGTAATATGATGGTATGATTATAAACTGCACAGGTTTTATAAATTATAGATCATAGAGGTGAATTTTGACTTGAGTGTTTTCTTAGTGGCCTCAAATGTGTGTTTGGATCTTGGATTATTTGGTAAATTATAATATTATCAATTTTTTGTTAGTTTCATATCTCAGGATTAAATTTAGGAGGTGTGACATATAGTGCCATAGTTAACTACAATACATAACCCCTTATTAGACAATGAGAAGATTTCGAGTTTGGTCCTGCCATCAATCGATCCAATAGCACAATTTCTTTCTCAAGCACCACAATTTTTTCCTTAAGCAATCCAATTTAGCCTCAACCACCTGTATTGAATTTTGTTATGTACTTGGTCAATAAAATGAGTCCTATTTTGCATGAGCAATTATAAGAAATAGACAAGCACATTGACATAAAATATAATATTCAACCTAGGAAAGAGTCTGACTAAGAGAATCTCTATTACAAGTATTGTTATCCACCGAATATCAAAGAAATCTATTTCCTCTAAATTTTACCTCCCTTGCGTAGTAGAGATTTTTGATGTATGCATTGACCATGAAGCATGTGGTTGCCTTCAGGGTGCTTATGGTTTTGTATGTCATTTCTAAAGCACTCGTGTGTCAATCTTTTTCAAACACTTTATGAGAAAGTATCATATATTCTTATCTTCTTGCCATATTATAATATCCTTCAAGGAATTAGTGAAAAAGTTTGAGCTCTTAATGAATCAATATATGAGAAAATCTATAATAATATTGATGGTAGTTCGATAAGGTGGGAATGAGTAGTTAGTTAGCTACATCTGGAGATTGAACGATAAACACTTAAGTAATTCCTTTGGTCAATAGTTAAAAAAAACTCTCAATAACATTCGCCAATCTACTCTAGAAGAAAAATCAAACACATAGCCATCACAATCACCCTTATTTCAACAGAAAGAAATAGAAACAAAGAGGTAACACAAAGATAAACAATCTTTAGGATTTTAGCCTCCATCTTCTCATGATGATGACTATATTTAGAGGGGAGCAATGTATATGTTGATGAACTATGAAACATAATTACAAAAGTATTTTTAGATAGTGAACTTTAAAAGCTATTTATATACATTTAGCAGAGAGGATTTTCCTTGATTGCTCAGAGATTTTCTTATGCAGTTAAGGAAATCTTATTTGCTATCATGCCCTTGCAAGATTGAGCTTCTATCAAGGATCCCGATCTTGGACCGATGTAATGAAAAATGTTTGCGAGAGAGAGGCTTTATAAGTGAGTCTGCTAGTTGATCAGTCGTATGCATGTGAGAAGCACATAGTTGATGTCTAACAACTTGATCTCGTATGAAGTGGAAGTCAATGACAATGTGTTTCATGCGGGAATGAAACATTGGATTGGCACATAAGTAGGTAGCTCCAATATTATCACAATATCTTGTAGGAGTAACTGTGGAGTTGATGTTGAGTTCCTTGAGCAGATTTGTGACCCAATTGAGTTCAACAACGGCGATGGCGATGGCACGATATTCAGTTTCAGTTATAAACCGTACGATTGTCTTTTATTTTTTAGTGTTAGGATCAAGAGCACTAAGAGGGGGGGGTGAATTAGTGCAGCGGAAAACTTTCGACGTTTAAAACTATGTTTGTACGATGAAATCGTTTCCGACGTAAAACCGTTTTCAGAAACTTAACTTGAAAGCGAGTTCGTAAAGGAGTGCAGCAAAAGTAAAGAGGAAGTAAAGCACATATGGAGGTTTGCAGTAAGGTAAGTAGCAAGAATAAATGCAAACCAGAAAGCACCACAATTTTAGAGTGGTTCGGTCAATCTTGGCCTACATCCACTTTTGGCTTCCTCCTCCGATGAGGTCACCGACGTCCACTAGAGGCCTTCCTTCAATAGGCGAAGGCCAACCACCCTTTTACAGTTTCACTCCTTTTGACGGGCTTAGGAGACAACCCTTATAGAATTTTCTTTCCTCTCTTGACAGATCAAAACTTGGAAGAAATGAGGAAGGAGAACTTTTAACTCATACAACACTTTTGAGCTCTAAAAATCACAAAGTAAGATTGGATTTTCGGTGCATTTGGTTACCCTTTCATTGCTGAAAGGATAGGGTATTTATAGGCCCTAAACTAGTATGAATTCTGAGCTCAAAATTGTCATCTCCCAGAATTCCGGGGTCTGGTGGTTGCACCGCCTGATTGGGGCGGTTGCACCGCCTGGCAGAGCTCGGAGACTAAGCCTCTAGGCGATGCCACCTCCTGTCAGGGGCGGTTGCACCGCTTGGCAGAGCTCGGAGACTAAGCCTCTAGGCGGTGCCACCGCCTGACAAGGGCGGTTGCACCGCCCAGTCTCGCTCGGAGACTGAGCCCAGGCGGTGCCACCGCCTGATTGGGGTGGTTGCACCGCTTGGCAAAGCTCGGAGACCGAGCTCAGGCGGTTCCACCACCTGTCAAGGGCGGTTGCACCGCCCAGCCGAGCTCGGAGACTGAGCCCTGGGCGGTGCCACCGCCGACTCAAGCGGTGCCACCGCTGGCCAAGAAATCTAGGTCCGCATGGGCTGATCCATTCGGCCCAATTTGGGTATGTTAAGGGCCCAATTACCCCAAGATTAAGTTAGTGGGATCACCTCCCATTTCTAACTTAATCATCGTGTTAACTACGATATTTCTTAAGACATTTACTGCAACTTGCTCTAGTGCGTCAATCGCTTCTTCCGGCGAGCTTCCGACAAACTTCCGTCGATCATCCGATGAACCCTCGGTGATGCTCCTGTGGACTTCCGGCAAACTCTTGGACTTGCGACGATCCACTTGGCCAGTTCTGATGAGCTTCTTTTGGCAAGCTCCTGGACTTCTTGGATTTGTTCCTGCAAAACCTCCGACGACCGTCCGGACTTCCGTCGAACTCTCGAACTCCCAACGTGATCTTAGTCTTGATTCCGGCGCAACTCCTGCTGCATGTCTTACTTTCATTGTAGTTAATCCTACACACTTATCTCAACATATGGATTAGATAACAAATGACAATTGACTTCATCATCAAAATCCGAGATTCAACAATCTCCCCCTTTTTGATGATGACAATAAATTGATAATGGAGTTAACCTTAACTCCCCCTATCTATATGCCATACTTGAGATAAGTCATTCTTGAATTCAAGGCCTTTGAATTCAATAGACTTATTGATAAGTTAAGAACTCTTAACCTTATCAATTACTCCCATTATGATTCCTATCATGATGTATCTTACTAAAAATGATATCAATATTTGACATCCATTCTCAAGTTTTACATTTCAAATATGAATGATGGTAGCAGTTCAACATAAGATATCAACATGTAAATTTACAATTTAAGCTTTTGATATCTTAACATAAAGCAAACATTTCAAGTGTTTAGCAATCGTAGCATCACATGGCAAGATATCAACAAGTAAAGTTGCCATGCAAGTTCTTGATATTTTATCATGATATGACAATAACATAGTGCAAATATGACAATAACATAGTGCAAATATGGCACTCATAGCATCAATTCATATATTTCTCATTCGAATATGGCATTCATAGTATCAATTCATATATTTCTCCCCCTTTGTCATCAACAAAAAGGAGAACGATATAAGCAAATTTTAAGCATAAGTGCGGTAATTATTTATGCCATAACTAGGTTCATGTCTTTTTCCAACAATGAGTGATAGGATACCAATTATACAAACATCTCAAGGAAAACATGACATGGAGATAGTTTTGAATACTTCTTCTTATTTATTTGTTATTATCTTTTTGCATGAAGGAGGAAGGCTATTTGTGATACCAGCCATTTGTGAATTTACTTTGAATGAAGTTAAAATCGATGAGAGATTAAATCGTACTTCATTTTTACAAGGATCAAGATATGTATATGAAACAAATCCTTGCAAGTAAAAACACTATCATCCATATTTCAAGAAGAAATTTACAAGCAAGAATCATTTCATCAAATCCATTTCTCAAAAATTTTTTTTCACATGATAAGTGTGTGAGAGATGTATTTGTTAGTTGATTCCATATGTCAAAAATCAATGATGAGAATCAAACTCGATATGACATATGCTTATTAAGTTCGGAAGAGGATAATGTATCGAGAAAATCCGATTGTTAGGATACCACTAGTTAAGGGAATCCGAAAATGAAATTAACACTTTCATGCATTCGGACAAAACTATATTATAGATTTTCAAATACAATCATGCAGACAAAACATGCTCATTGTTATGGAAATTTTTGTATCCAAAACACATAATTTCCAACCTGTAATTAAGGCATGTAATTATGTAAAATCACCATGGCAATTAAGTGATTTGATCATTAAAAAATTCAAAAAATAATCTTAACAAGTTCATGCATTCGGACATATTAACATTCCTAATTCTCTTCTAATGAAATCAAATTGTTCTTCACTTAGTGGTTTTGTTAAAATATCAGCTAGTTGATGTTTAGTATTATGGCAATATAATGACACATTAACATCATGGCAATACATCAACATCATGGTAATATCATGACACATCAATTTCATGGCTATATTACTTTCTCAAATCATATTTATCATGGAAACCAAGACACAAGGTTTTCAACATCCAAAAACTTTAAAATATGAAACATTAGGTTTTTTGTTGTTCCACAACTCATAAGGAGTTTTGGAAAGTAAAGGTCTTACTAGAACCCTATTCATGACATAGCATGTCGTATTTACGGCTTCGCCCCAAAAATATTTAGGCAGGCTATGTTCATTTAACATGGTTCTAGCCATTTTTTGTATGTTTTTATTCTTTCTTTCTACTACTCCATTTTGTTAAGGATTTCTTGGAGTAGAGAAGTTGTGGTTGTATCCATTAGATTCACAAAATTCTTGAAAATCATGGTTTTGAAATTCACCACTATGATTCCTTCGAATTGATGAAATCATAAAACCTTTTTCATTTTGAACAAGTTTACAAAACTTAGAGAAATACCTAAAGCAATCATTTTTGTGTGCTAAGAAGTAAGTCCATGTGTATCTATTATAATCATCCACGATGATAAATGCGTATTTGCTACCTCTTAGGTTTGATGTAAAAATTGGTTTGAACAAGTCCATATGGATTAATTGCAAAGGTCTAGAGGTGCTTATTTGGTTCTTAGGTTTGAAGCTACATTTTATTTGTTTTCCTAATTGACATGCATCACACACATTATCTTTGATGAACTTGATATGAGGAATTCCTCTTATAAGTTCTTTAGATGAAATTTGAGTGATTAGTTTCATGCTAGCATGACCTAATCTCCTATGCCAAAGCAAAGCATCATCATTCAAAACCGAAAAACACATTTCATTTCAAATATCATTAATGTCAATGATGTATACATTATTTTATTTTAGTACAATCATAGATATGTTTTTGTGTGATTTTTTAATAATGCAAGCATTAGATTCAAATTTAACAATATATCCTTTATCACATAATTGACTAATGTTCAAGAGGTTATGCTTTAAGCCATCAAATAACAATACATCTTCAATAAAGAAGTTGGATTTGTTACCTATGGTTCCTTTGCTAATGATTTTACTCTTGTTGTTGTCTCCGAAGGTGATATATCCTTCGTCTATGCTAGAGAGCTTAAGAATTGAGATGGATCTCTGGTCATATGCCTTAAGCATACACTATCAAGGTACCATCTCTTGCTCCTAGCTTGTGATGGTAAATGTTTCTATAAAAAAGGATGATTTTTAGGTACTCATTTGACCTTGGGTGCTTGAAAAATCGATCTTAATTGCTTATCATATTGTATTGAGTCATTTGAGGTTCTTTTAGGGACCCAAATCAATTTATGAGGGCTTCATTTCTTGAATGGACAATGATAAGCTATATGCCCAAATTTATAACAAAAGTTGCATTTCTTTTGGGGTAAAACATGCAAGGTAGGGCCTTTAACAAAGGTGGTTGGATTATGGTGAGAGCTACTCACAAATCCGATTATGCCTTTTCTATGAACGTGACCCCTGTTGGCAAGGATCATGTTCAATGACTTGCTTCTAACCTCAAATTTCTTCAAGGTATCTTTGAGTAGCAAGTTTTCCTTTTGAATTATTTTTAAATCTTGACATTTCGTACATGGAGCTAAACTATCATTATGCTTAATTTTTAATTTATTGAAATCACTAATAAGAGAATCATGCTCCTTTTTTAACAATTTATATTTTTTCCTAATTATTTTTCATTCATCAAATAAATCATGAAAAGCATTTAATAGTTTATCAAATGATAAATTTGCATCTAATGAACTTGTTACCTCATCTCCAATGGCCATTAGCGCATAGTGAGCAACTTTCTCGGTGTTGGTTAGCTCCTCTTCTTCGTATGCGCTTGAGCCATCCCATGTTGCTTTGAGTGCCTTCTTCTTTGGTGTCCTCTTCTTAGCTTGGGGACATTCACTTTTATAGTGTCTCGGTTTCTTGCATTTGTAGCAAATTACTTGATCTTTCTTGGGTTCAAATTTATTTTTAGTATCATTTTTAAATTTATTTCTTTTAATGAATTTTTTAAAATTTCTTATTAAAAGTGCCAAGTCATCATCAAAGTCCATCACTTGAGTTTTCTCTCAAGTGGTCTTCTTATGTTCTCAATGTCATATCCTTTCTGTTCTTTGGAAGGGTGTCATCAAGCTCTTCATGAGTTTTATATGTCATTTCATAGGTCATTAGTGACCCAATTAGTTCTTTAAGAGGAAAATTATTTAGATCTTTGGTCACTTGAATAGCCATTACTTTAGGGTCCCAACTCTTTGAAAGAGATTTTAAAACTTTATTAATGAGTTCAAAATCTGAGAAACCTTTACCAAGTCCTTTTAGACCATTGACGACATCCGTAAATCGGGTGTACATGTCTCCAATGGTCTTACTCGGTTTCATTCGAAATAACTCATAAAAATGAACTAAAAGATTAATTTTTGACTCCTTCACTCTACTAGTACCTTCATGAGTCACTTCGAGTGTATGCCAAATATCAAAAGTCATTTTACAAAACGATACTCGATTAAACTCGTTTTTATCTAATGCACAAAATAAGGCATTCATAGCCTTTGTGTTTAAAGAGAAAGTCTTCTTCTCCAAGTCACTTCAATCGTTCATTGGAAGAGAAGACTTTTGAAATCCATTTTCTACAATATTCCAAAGCTCAAAATCTATTGAAATCAGGAAGATCCTCATTCTTGTCTTCCAATATGTGTAATCCATCCCATTGAACATGGGCGGACGTGTAATTGAATGACCCTCTTGGTTACCGGCAAATGCCATCTCTCTTGGGTTTTAAACTAAACGAGAGTGAACCTTGCTTTGATACCAATTGTTAGGATCAAGAGCGGCACTAAGAGGGGGGGTGAATTAGTGCAGCGGAAAACTTTCGCTATTTCAAAAAACTTATTTCGATTAAAACCGATTCCAACGAGAATGGTTTTAATCTAATCCATTTCAGAAGGAATTTAAACTTGAAACCTTTCGTGAAAGTGCAAGAGAAGACTAAGGTGATTTGCAGCAATGTAAATTACACAAATGAAAAGCATTGATTTCGTAAAGTCTTTGCACGATTAAAGTCGATCTCGAAAAATGTTTACGTGAAAGTGTATGTAGACGTAGTTAAAGCACAGTAAGGAGGAGAGACAATTTGCTATAAAAGAAAGTTGCTTAAAGTAATGCAAATTGAGTTTTAGAGTAGTATGGTCAACATGTCCTACATCCACTTTCGGCTTCCTCCTCCGACGAGGTCACCGGCGTCCACTAGAGGCCTTCCTTCAATAGGTGAAGGCCACCCACCTTTTATAGCTTTTCTCCTTTTGTCAAGTTTAGGAGACAACTCTTATAAGTTTCACTCCTCTCTTAAATGATCTCAACACTTAGAAAGGGAGGAGGAGAACTCTAGCACTTTTATAACTCTTTAATACTTCAAAAACTCAAGAATATATCAAGATTTCGTTGCCCTTTCATGCAGAAAAGGGTGGGGTATTTATAGACCCCAATGACTTTTAAAAATGGAGCTAAGAAGTGTCTCATCCCAGATTTCCGGGGTACTAGTGGTACCACCGCCATTACTGGGTGGTACTACCACCTGACACCTCACATTGGGCGGTACTACCGCTCAGTTTGGGCGGTACCACCGCTTGACAGCGGCGGTACCACTACTGGCAGCAATAACTACCGACGGTACCACCGTTGGTAGTAATAACTGCCGGCGGTACTACCACCTGACAGGGGCGGTACCGTCGCCCAGAATTCATGGGAGACCGAGTCTCCTAGGTGGTGCCACTACCGGTCAAAAATTTTGGGTCCTGGTTGGGCCTTGAATCCAGCCCAAACCAGCCCATCTTAAGGCCTAGTTGGCCCCTAATTAAGTTATTGGGATTACCTCCCAATTCTAACTTAATTTGCACTCTAACTATGATAATTAAGACATGATTACTGTATTTCATGTTCCGGTGCATCAATCGCTCTTTCGGCGAGCTTCCGTCGTACTTCCGACGAACATCCGATGAACTCTCGGCAATGCTCCGACGGACTCCGAACAAGCTCCTGGACTTTGCGACGATCTTCTTGGCGAGTTCCGATGAGCTTCTATGGCAAGCTCCTGGACTTCTAGGTTGGTTTCCGTAGAACTTCTGACGAACTCTCGAACCCCCAACGTGATCTCGATCTTGACTCTAGCACATCACTTGCTTTTTGTCTTACTACCATCGAAGTTAATCCTGCACACTTTTCTCAACATATAGATTAGATTAAACAAATTATAATTAACTTTATCATCAAAATTTGAGATTCAACAGTACTGCCCAAGCACAGTCTCCCAAGCAGTGGTACCGCCAGACTAGGCGGTGGTTCCGCCTAGTGTCAGTGCTGCAGGCGGTGGTACTGCCCAACACAGGCGGTAGTACTGCTAGGACCCGAGAAACCCGGGATGAGATATTTTTAGGCTCTAAGTTTGAATCAACTTGCGGTCTATAAATACCCCTCTCATCCTTGGTTAACATACACAAGAATTGAGAGTGACAAAGAAAGAAACGCTGCTATAATCTTGTGTGAACTCCTCTAAAAAATCTAATTGTTAGAATAGATTGAGAGAGGAGTATATGGGGGTATAAGGGTTATATCCTAAACCCGATAAAAGGCGAAAGAGTTGTAAAAGGTGGTTGGTCTTCACCTATTGAAGGAAGACTGATAGTGAATGCCGGTGGTCTTGACGGAAGAGGAATTGACGGAGTGGATATAGGTCACGACGACCAAACCACTATAAACTCGGTTTGCATTTCTATTTGTGCAATTTACCTTTACTGCAAACTTACTTGCTTTACATCCACTAGGCTCTTCCGTACGCTTTCAATTTTAAGTATCTTTCTGAAATCGACTTTAATCGAATGAGTGATTTTGAATCGACGTAATTTTTACTGCTGCACTAATTCATCCCCCCCTTTTAGTGCCGACTCGTTCCTAACACTATACATAGGTTATCTTCTAGGAAAATTCCTAAACCTATGAGTTTCTCTATCCACTCATAGATCTTTAGGACATGGTTCTAAACCGATGTCCCCTCAATCATCCTACCACGGAAGAGGCTCTTCAATATCTCATATCGCTAAGTCCTTCCCTATTCCTTAAACAGTTGCAAACATATAGGAGAATGGATCTAGCTTCCATCTTTTCATACTACCTTTGTAACTCAGAAGTCATGGAGCCCAACATGTAACAAACACTAAGCAAGAGTGGAGTTATCTATATACTTCATGTAGCGAGTGATCTCATCCTTGCTTGCCCCTTCCTCGGGCATAGGCTTCACTCTATTAAGGAGGTATGTGATTTTCTCTATCGTGAGAACAATTCTCAAGTTACGGAGCCAATCTGTATAATTCAGACCAGTGAGGCAGTTGACATCAAGTATGTCATGTACGGGATTTGAAAGTGATATTTTCTTAAAATAAAGATGTAGTAGAAATAAATAACATGTAGATTTTGTAGAAAAATAAACAAATAAGATATGGACTTCTATCTTAATCTACTCATACTATTTTTCTAGCGAGTCACGTGACACCCTCAATACGTGAAATGGAAGTCTCCGGCAGACTTCTAGTGGGGATCATGATCCAATCAGCGTCTTAGTGTAACCTCGAGAGACTTGATCAATCACACTAAGCCTAAAAGGTAGGCAACTCTTGTCGATCATAACTCCTTATGATTCCCATCTTGTTCAGCCTCTGAGCCACCATAGTCTTGAGAGACTCGACTAACCATGGTGTTCGATTAAGTCAACACCATCATTATAAGATGAGTATGATTCGATGATATACCCTTGAGAGACTCGACCAAGCATAACATATCCTCAGGTCACCGGTGACATCTTTGTTGGGAAATCTCGGGGTCGACATCACATGCGCAGCGGAAGAACAAGAAAACAAAAATCCCCAATTTTCCAAAAGATGTTCGTCGTCATGTGAAGATTGGTGCAAAAAAATCCGCAAAACAAACTGCGTATAGAATAGATTGTGTAAAATCCGCAAAACAAACTGCGTATAGAATAGATTGTGTTACCTAGGGAGATCATATATTCCTGTTTCCTTGCAGATCTCTAGGAGAGGGTGAAGGAGGTCAAGCGTCCTCCTCTCTAATGGTGATCTACACAGTAGGGCTGCGATGACGCTCCTCAAAACTCCAGGCCTACTCTGAGGTGGAGAGGGGAGGAGAATAGGAGAGGCAAGCAAAGGCTCTAACCTATGAACCACTGAATCCCTCCTATTTATAGAGATCCCTTGTCAAATCCTAATAGATCCTCCCCTAGTGGGTATTGGATCTGCATCCAATTACCCAAGCCTTTTATACTAGTGGATCTCTATCCAATAATCTCTCATGAGCTCTTATTGGATCTCATTTATGGGATCCAATAATTCATGGGCTTATTGGATATCAAAAAGATAGGGGCTCCGGCGGATATCTCATATCCGAACCTCTACTCATCGCAATGCCTATCATATGTGTATGACCTTCTAGGCCCAATATCGAGCTGGTCGTGAGTCATACCTGTCAGAACTCCTTCTAACTTAATGAATTATTATCTCTATAATAATTCACTCGACTCATCGACTATGGATGTACTAGGCCATTACGCCGTAGTCCCGAGACGATACAGGGGAATCCAATCCATTGGACTTGTCTGTCCTTAGTTACCATATACCTATAGTCCCTCATCTATTTAATATCCCAGAGACTGTATATCGGGTATGGTGTTGTCAGACTCATACGATTTCTTCTCGAGTCTCACTCTAATTGAATTCTCCCGGAGAACTCTTTCTCTCTCAATTCGAATGACTCTGGCTAGGGATTTCTCTAAGCAAGAATAAATGAGATACTCCTCTCATGATGCCGAGAGTGGATGATCCTCTATCGACACTCAATAGCTCTCATAAGGTCGATTGCCACTCCCAATGACTAACTGTACTAGATTTGGGATATCCAAACCTATAAGTCTGGTATCAAAGAGTGGAGCACTCATACAGGACATCCTTGGTGTCTCAAGTCTAAGGACCAGATACACCACTAGGACTACGAAATCGCTGTCTAATAATAAGGCATCATCAACCATCCAGCATTCCGTAAGCAGATCAATCAATGAACTCATTCTCCAATGAGCACCTGTACTATATCTCTAGTGTCCCTACACGAGCAGCTATAAGACCAGTTGCATCCATCATATGGACTGGTATACAGCACACCAGTCTGTCCGGTTATTCTGATGTCCCTCTCAAGTAACCTATGACCGAGATTATTTAGGATTTGTATTTAAAGGTGAATTGATCTCATTATCATGATCTGATCATGATTCGATTTTTATTGCACAGATCTAAGGACATCACAATATATATATATATATATGTAATATTTAATATAAAGTGATAAATACTAAAATATAATAAGCAAAAAGATTTTGTGTCAAGTCACACGTGCCATCACTTACGTGATTGGCTTGTTGGGCACCTATGACTAGCAATCTCTATGTTATAGGTAAGATAGCAAATCGTGATATCAGTGAGCATCGAGGGACTCAACCAACTTAACCTACATTAAGAATTAGTCCCTAATTATAACGATGGAAGGCCACATGGGTCAATCTAATTGCCTCACGTTTACTGACTTAATATTATCGAGAGAGGGGATTTTGATTTGGTCTCCTAATACGATATGTCACACACATACATACATATTTAATATATATCTACATTATACGTAAATATATATACATATCTAGTAAGGGTACAAGCAATCCCACATCACATGAGCAATCACACCAGATGATCATTGACCACAGCCTAATGTGATTAAGCCCAAGCCATTGGGCCTAGTCACTCACATCAAGATCTATGTGTGTAGAGGTGCATCTCTATGCCCTATGATCGTCCATCTCAATCTCATTAATTCTATCGGCATCTCAACGTATCTCCATGCATCGTGATTGTCTGTCTCGTGGGTCCCAATATCGCTTCTATGCTCCCGCTGTGCCTCCTCATATGATTACAACTTAATCATAGGCACGCTGGCTCAACAATAAACGAGAAATAAAATGGAGGCTCATAGGCCCCAATAATAATAATAATCACAAGTATACATACATCACATGATCCATGATCATCCGTTCACGTCATACATCACTTGCACACATCATCATCATGTAGGACTACTAGATAATAATAATAATAATAATAATAATAATAATAATAATAATTTTAATTAATTAATATTTTCTAAAATTAGGGATATATAGGGAATTTTTTAAATTATTAAGGGTATTTAGGTAATTTGGATAAAAGGATATATTATGGAAATTTTTAAAATTCATAGGGGTAAAAATGTCTTTTGCCAAAAAACCTAATTCCCTAATGTTCTCCTACATTGTGGCCATCGCCACCCCGCCAATTGGGCCATTGCGCAAGGGAGGGGGGAGCCATGCCCTTGCCCCCGGGCGTAGTGCCCGTAGGCGGCTCGCCTATGGGGCGACACCCCCCTTTTGCGGGCATTATGCCACCCACAAGCGCAACGCGTGCAAGCGCCGCCACCCTAGCAGGTGAATCGCTAGCAGGCGATGTCACTGGCGAGCCTCGCCCTTGCAGGCGGCTCACTCGCGAGCGGTGCCGCTTGCTGGGTATCTTACACAGGCCTAGTGCCTGCAAGCGCCGCCCTTGCGTGCAAGCGTAGTGCATGCACGCAGGTGGCTGTTGCTATAGGCAGCCTTGCTTGTGGGTGCCATGCCTGTTGTAAGTAGGCCGCAAGCGCCTGCACGTACAGATGTGTTAGAACCCTTGTAGATTCTAAACTTGGGGTTGATCTCTTTAGGGGATCGGCCTCCTTGGAACTCTATAGGGGTTCCTCCCTCCAAGTTGCTGCTCAAAGGCTGCAGAAAAGATTCATCTATTGCTTATCAAAAGAGAAGGAATACATGGATATTTATAGGGCTTCTAAACCCTAACTCCTAATAGGACTCATACTCAAGACTCATATTCCCTTACAACTCCTAATTCTTCTCTAAGAAAAAACCTCCTACATGAATGTCCCTCTCAATTAGGACTCTCCTAGCTAGAGTCTTAACAGAATGTCCCTCTCAATTAGGACTCTCTCTCTCAATTAGGACTCTCCTAGCTAGAGTCCTAACAGAATGTCCCTCTCAATTAGGACTCTCCTAGCTAGAGTCCTAACAGACCCGCCCTCTTCAAATCAGCCTTGTCCTCAAGGCTGAGATTCCATGAACCTAGGGAACCGGGTCTTTAGCTCCTCATATGGTTCCCATGTGACGTCTTCAAGTGGTAGATTATTCCAATGCACTAGTACTTCAGTAGAGGGATATCAGCGATGCATCACGATCCTGCGATCGAGGATGGCTTGTGGTTGGGTTTGAATAACTCCATCCTCAGTTGTGTTGGGCAGTTGGATCTGGGGTGACTCGTGTTCTCCTAACTTGGGCTTTAGGCATGATATGTGGAAGACAGGGTGAATTTTGGCATCCTCAGGTAATTTAAGTCTGTACGCCATGGCTCCAATACGCTCTGTGATCTGATAGGGCCCATAAAAACGTGGGGATAGCTTCATGGAGGCTCGAGTGTTGATAGAGAGTTGCTTGTATGGTTGTAGGCGAAGATAAACCCAATCTCCTACTGAAAATTCTCTTTCACTTCGTCGTGTGTCGGCTTGCTACTTCATTCTGGCTTGAGCAGTAGAGAGATTATCTTTTAACAGTTGTAAGAGTTTGTCCCTATCAATCAATTCTTGGTCAACCTGATCTACCTTGGCCGAGCCAATTACATACTTTGGAATCACAGGGGCTGGTCGACCATACAATGCTTCATAAGGGGCACATTTTGTAGATGAATGATATGTAGTATTATACCACCATTCGGCCCAGGGAAGCCATTTCGCCTACTCTTTTGGTCGGTCGCTAGCGAAACACCGGAGGTACGTTTCTAAGCACCTATTTACCACCTCTGTTTGGCCGTCAGTTTGTGGATGATACGCTGTGCTCATCTTGAGTTTGGTGCCTTGTAACTGAAATAACTCGGTCCAAAATTTACTAGTGAAGATCCTGTCACGATCACTTACGATGGACCTTGGCATCCCATGTAGTTTAACAATATTTTCTATGAAAATCTGGGCAATACTAGCAGCAGTGTAGGGATTCTCACAGCAAAAAAATGAGCATATTTCGTAAGTCGATCAACCACCACGAGAATCGTGCTTTTACCTTTGGAAGATGGTAGCCCTTCAATGAAGTCCATGGAGATGTCAGTCCACACTGAGTCTGGTATGGGCAGTGGTTGTAGCTTCCCTGGATTTGCCACAGTTTCACCCTTGTGCTGTTGACATACATCACATTGTGCCACATATTCAGCAATAATTTTTTTCATCCCTCTCCAATAAAAATTTTGCTTCACTCTTTTGTAGGTTCTTAGGAATCCAGAGTGCCCTGCTGAAGGTATGGAGTGCATTTCATGCAAAATGATTGTGATGCAAGGGGAGTTAGGTATAAGCACAATGCGACCTTTGTAGCGTAGATCCCTCGAATCCCAGGTGTAGTGGGCTATTGCACTTGGATCCTCCTCCAATTTTTTTATGATGTTGCTAATCTCTGGATCCTTCTTCCATTCTTCCCTAATATCCTCGAGGAGATCGGTGGTAGGAAGGGAGATGGCTGAAAACTTAGCTTGTTCAGGTAGCCATGAGAGTGCATCTGCAACAACGTTTTCTTTCCCCTTTTTGTAAATAATTTCATAATCAAATCTAAGAAGTTTGGTTACCCATTTTTGCTGCTCAGGGGATGATATCTTTTGCTCCAAAAAGTATTTGAGGCTTTTATGATCAGTTTTAATTTGAAATCGCCGGCCGATCAGGTAGGGTCTCCACCTCGTTACTGCGTGTATAATGGCAAGCATCTCCTTATCATATACTGACATGTTTTGATGGGAGGGAGATAATGCCATGCTAGTGTATGCAAGTGGTCGACCATTTTGCATGAGAACGGCTCCAATTCCGACTCCAGATGCGTCGGCCTCAATGATGAAGGGTCTATTAAAATCTGGTAGCGCAAGCACCGGCGTCGTTGTCATGGCCGCTTTAAGTTTGTCGAAGGCAGCAGAGGCTTTGTCCGACCATTGGAAAGCATCTTTTTTCAGTAAAGAAGTGAGTGGTGCACTGATCTTCCCATAGTCCTTAACAAATTTTCGGTAGTAGCCTATTAGTCCAAGGAACCCCCGCAGTAATTTTACGTTTGTAGGTTTCAGCCAGCCTTGCATTGCCTCAATTTTTGTTAGGTCTACTACCACTCCTTCTTATGATATTATATGCCCAAGGTACTCTACTTTTTACTGGAGAAAGCTGCACTTTGGTTGCTTTACAAGAAGAGTATTCTCCCGAAGGATCGTCAAAACAATCCGTAAATGCTGAAAGTGAGTCTCAAGAGAAGGGCTGTAAACGAGAATATCATCGAAAAATACCAGCACAAATTTATGAAGAAAGGTTCGAAAAATATCGTTCATGAGACTTTGAAAGTTTGAAGGAGCATTAGTGAGTCCAAAAGGCATTACCAAGAATTCATAATGGCCATTATGTGTGCGAAATGTAGTTTTTGGAATGTCATCGTCACATACCCGAATTTGGTGGTAACCGGATCGGAGGTCCAACTTCGTGAAGACTCGAGCTCCTTTTAATTCATCAAGAAGTTCATCCACCACTGGTATTGGGTACTTGTCCTTAACGGTGATGCCATTTAAAGCTCGGTAGTCGATGCACATCCGCCAAGTTCCGTCCTTCTTGCGTACAAGTAGCACCGGTGAGGAAAAGGGGCTGCAACTTGGCCGAATCACCCCTGTTTCAAGCATCTCCTTTACGATCTTTTCAATTTCATCTTTCTGGAGGTGAGGATATTGGTACGGTCGAGTGTTCGCTGGTGGCTTGCCCGGAAGGATTGGAATTCGATGGTCATGTTGCCGAGAAGGAGGAAGACCGCGCGGTTCAGCAAATATGTCGGCAAATTCAGTAAGCAATTGGGCAAGATTTTGATCTTCAATTTCTATTTTCTTCTCTTCTTGTTGTGGTTGGAGATGCATCAAAAAGCAACTATTTACCTTGTGCAAAACTTTCTCCATTCGTTGGGTCGAAACAGTGGTAACGTTGCTTCCGCGCTTCCTACGTAGGATGATCTGTTTGCCCTTACAGTAGAATTTCATAATTAATTTAGAAAAGTTCCAAGATGTTGAATCTCGGATTTTGATGATGAAGTCAATTGTCATTTGTTGTCTAATCTATGTGTTGAGATAAGTGTGCAGGATTAACTACGATGAAAGTTAGACATGCAGCAGGAGTTGCGCCGGAGTCAAGACAATGATCACGTTGGGAGTTCGAGAGTTCGACGGAAGTTCGGACAGTCGTCGGAGGTTCTGCGGGAACAAATCCGAGAAGTCCATAAGCTTGCCAAAAGAAGCTCGTCGGAACTCGCCAAGTATATCGTCGCAAGTCCAGGAGTTTGCCGGAAGTCCACAGGAGAATCACCGAGGGTTCATCGGATGATCGACGGAAGTTCGCCGGAAGCTCGCCAGAAGAAGCGATTGACGCACCGGAGCAAGCTGCAGTAAATATCTAAGGAATAATCGTAGTTAGCACATTGATTAAGTTGGAAATGGGAGGTGATCCCATTAGCTTAATCTTGGGGCAATTAGGCCCTTGAAAAACCCAAATTGGGCCGAATGGATCTACCCATTCGGACCCTGATTGCTGTGGGAGGTGCAACCGCCCAAGCCAGGAGGTAGCACCGCCTGGGCTAAGTCTCCCAGGGAGACTGGGCGGTGCAACCACCCCAGCCAGGAGGTAGCACCGCTTGGGCTCAGTCTCCGAGCGAGACTGGGCGGTGCAACCACCCCAGCCAGGAGGTAGCACCGCCTGGGCTCAGTCTCCGAGCGAGACTGGGCGGTGCAACCTCCCCTGACAGGAGGTAGCACCGCCTGAGCTCGGTCTTCGAGCTCTGGCAGGCGGTGCAACCGCCCAAGTCAGGAGGTGCAACCGCCTGAGCTCGGTCTTTGAGCTCTGGCAGAGAGGTGCAACCACCCCTGATAGAGGTGGCACCGCCCAGAGGCTCAGTCTTCGAGCTCTGCCAAGCGGTGCAATCGCCCCAGTCAGGAGGTGCAACCGCCTGATCCCGGAATTCTGGGAATTGACAGTTTTGAGCTCCAAATTTGAACTGGGTTGGGGCCTATAAATACCCCACCCATTCAGCATTGAAAGAACAGAACTTACACTCGAAATCTTGATCTTTTTCTGTGATTCTTAGAGCTTAAGATTGTTGTAAAGGCCAAAAGTTCTCCTCCCTCTGTTCTTCAAAGTTTTGAGTTGTAAAGAGAGGAGAGAAAATTTCTGTAAGGGTTGTCTCCTATGCCCGTTAAAAGGAGTGAAATTGTAAAAGGGTGGTTGGCCTTCGCCTATTGAAGGAAGGCCTCTAGTTGACGTTAGTGACCTCGTCGGTGGAGGAAGCCAAAAGTGGAGTAGGTCAAGATTTACCGAACCACTCTAAATCTCGGTTTGCATTTACTTTGAGCATTTTATCTTTATTGCAAACCTCCTAAATAGCTACTGCCTTCTGCGCTTTTACGAACGAGTTTCTAAGTTCAGAGCTTTCCGAATCTGCGTTTAGACGTAAATCGGCTTTTTCGTACGATCATTACATTTCAGTTTACGTTTACATTTTGATTTCAATCATAACTGCAAACTGCCTTTTGCGCATTTATAAAACATATCTCAAAGTTCAGTATCTTCAAAATTGGCATTTAGACATAAACCAGTTTTATCGTACGAACGTCGCATTTCAGTTTGCGCTTGCATTCTGATTTTCATCATAAACTGCAAACTGCCTTCGTAGATTTACTTTAACGTCATCTCGCTTAATCTTAAGTTAAAGTAATCTTAGAATCGACTTTTACATCGAAATCATTTTTATCAAACGAACGCAGCTTTCGATTTTAATAGTGAAAGATTTCCGCTGCACTAATTCACCCCCCCCCCCCTCTTAGTGCTCTTGATCCTAACAATTGGTATCAAAGTAGGGTTAACTCTCAAACGGATTAAAACCCAAGAGAGATGACTTACGCCGGAAACCAAGAGGGCCATTCTATTACATGTCCACCCATGTTCAATGGGACGGACTACACCTATTGGAAGACCCGAATGAGGATCTTTCTTATTTCTATGGATTTTGAACTTTGGAATCTTGTCGAAAATGGTTTTTCGAAGTCTTCTCTTCCGGTGATCGATTGGAATGATTTGGAGAAGAAGGCTTTCGCTCTTCATGCAAAGGCTATGAATGCCTTATTTTGTGCACTTGATAAAAACGAGTTTAATCGTGTTTCGATTTGTGAAACCACATTTGATATTTGGCACACACTCGAAGTGACTCATGAAGGCACAAGTAGAGTGAAAGAGTCAAAAATCAATCTTTTGTTGCACTCTTTTGAACTTTTCCGAATGAAACTGAGTGAGACTATTGGCGACATGTTTACCCGTTTCACGGATGTCGTCAACGGTCTAAAAGGACTCGGAAAAAGTTTTTCGAATTTTGAGCTCGTAAATAAGATTCTAAGATCCCTTCCTAAAAGTTGGGATCCTAAAATCACTGCTATTCAAGAGGCGAAAGATCTAAACAACTTCCCTCTTGACGAACTAATTGTTGAATCTCGGATTTTGATGATGAAATTAATTGATGGGTTAATTGATCTAATCCATATTATTGAGTTAAGTGTGCAGGATTAACTACGATAACCAGAAAACACAAAGCAAGAATACCAGAGTCAAGATCGATGGACGTTTAAGAGTCCGAAGAATCGTCGGAGATGCTGCCGGAACCAACCGAGAAGAAATCGGGAACCTATCGAAATTTTCGGAAGTTCGCCGAAGAGATCGTCGGAGGTTCACGGAGATCACCGAGAAGGCTCGGCTACTCGTTAAAGTCATCACAAGATCTGGAGCTTGATGGGAGTCCGTCGGAAGAAGTTCGTCGGAAAGCTCGCCGAAACAAGACTCGGCGTTCGCGGTTGAAAGCTTGCTTAGGATGTGTTTTTGTTATGTAGTTCACTTGTAATTAGGATTAGGATTAAGAGATAATCCTATATCCTGGTTAGGGGCCAACTGGGCCCAAAGTCAGATATGGTTTGGGCTAAAATTAAGCCAAACCAGTGAAATCGGAGAGCCAGGCGGTGGCACCGCCTGGCTGGGCGGTAGCACCGCCCAGCACCCGAGAGTTGGGCGGTGACACCTCCTGGGCTGGGTGGTTGCACCTCCCAGCACCCGAACGCTGGGCGGTGGCACCGCTTGGCTGGGCGGTGGCACCGCCAGCATCGGGAACCCAAAGAGAATTCAAATTTTGGAGCCCAAAATTTGAATCCTCTTGAGGCCTATAAATACTCCTCAAATCTCAGCTGAGATTACAACTTTTGAGAAGCATTTGATTGAGAGAAAAGTCTTAGAAAGTCTTAGCAAGTCTTGTTTTCAATTTGCTAGAGAGTTCTCCTCCTTCTTTCTTATTGAAAATTTGTAAGAGGTTGAACTGCTTGTAAAAGGTTGTAAGAGGGGTACTTACCCTTCCATTTCAAGAGATTTGCTAGTGGAAGGTGGGAGCCTCATCGAAGAGGGGCCTCGCAAGTGGATGTAGGTCATTTGACCGAACCACTCTAAAATCAGGCGTAATCTCTGGTTTGCATTTCATTATCGCTATTTACATTACTGCAAACCTTCTTACATGCATTAGTTCCTTATTACCTTTGCGGCGCAACTCTAAGAATACGTTTTCAAGTTAAGCTTTTCAAGTTCCGTTCTTATCGTACGAAAGATTTTTCTAAAACCGAAGTTTTAATCCGCTGCACTAATTCACCCCCCCCTCTTAGTGCCGCTCCGATCCTAACAAGTGGTATCAGAGCGAGGTTATCTCTCATATTTGGTTTAATACCCAAGAGAGATGGCTTACTCCGGCATGCAAGAGGGCCATTCTATTGCACTACCACCTTTGTTTAATGGGTCGGATTACACATATTGGAAGACTCACATGAGGATCTTCCTTATTTCTATGGACTTTGAGCTTTGGTCTATTGTCGAGAATGGATTTCAAAAATCTTCTCTTCCGATGAGCGAATGGAATGAATCGGAGAATAAGGTTTTTGCTTTAAATACAAAGGCTATGAATGCCTTGTTTTGTGCACTAGACAAAAACGAATTTAATCGTGTTTCAATTTGTGATTCGGCTTTTGATATTTGGAGAACTCTTTAGGTCACTCATGAAGGCACTAGCCGAGTGAAAGAGTCCAAAATCAACATCCTTATGCACTCTTACGAACTTTTCCGAATGAAACCAAGTGAGTCCATCGGAAACATGTACACCCGGTTTACGGATGTCATCAATGGACTCAAAGCTCTTGGTAAAGATTTTACTAACTTTGAACTAGTAACTAAAATCTTAAGATCCCTCCCTAAAAGTTGGGATCCAAAAGTTACGGCCATTCAAGAGGCCAAAGACCTTAAAGCATTCCCTCTTGAAGAACTCATTGGGTCTCTAATGACCTACGAAATGACATGTCAAGCTCATGACGAGCTCGAGAACCCCCTTCCAAAGAACAGGAAGGATATGGCACTCAAATCACAAGAAGACCACTTGAAAGGAACATCAAGTGATGAGGACAGTGACAATGACATTGCACTTTTGACTCAAAAATTTAAAAAATATTTAAGAAAGAACAAATTTAAAAATAATATAAAAAATAAATTTGAACAAAAGAAGGACCAAGTGATTTGCTATGAATGCAAAAAACCGGGACACTACAAGAACGATTGTCCTGCCAAAAAGAGGACATCAAAGAAGAAGACGCTCAAGGCAACGTGGGATGATTCAAGCGCATCCGAAGAAGAGGAGTCCAACACCGAGCAAGTTGCTCATTACGCGCTAATGGCTTTAGGAGAAGAGGTATGTGATTTATTTAATGAAGATTTATCTTTTGAAGAACTCTCTATCACTTTTCATGAATTATTTGATGAATGTAGAACTGTTAGCAAGAAGTTAAGTATCTTAAAGAAAGAGCATGCTTTGCTACAAGAAAAGTTTGATAATCTTCAAACTCCTCTATGCTCTAAGTGTGAGCATTTAGAAGCAATAAAAAATAAAAATTTGCTTCTTAAAGAAACCTTAAACAAGTTTAAGGTTGGTAGCAAAGGATTAGATATGATCCTTGCACACAAGGGTCACATCGCAAATAGAAATGGAATTGGATTTGTAAAAGGATTACATCAAAATCCTACCACTTTCATAAAAGGACCTACATTACATGTTTCCTCTTATATGAAATGCAACTTCTGTTGCAAATCCGGACATATTGCCTACAAATGTCCATTTAGGAAAATGAGCTCACAAAAATTAATATGGGTTCCTAAAGGAACTATAAAAGATTCAATAATAAATAACAAAGTTAGTGGGTCAATTTTTGAGGCACCCAAAATCAAATGGGTACCTAAAAATCATCCTCTTTTGTAGACAAACCCACAAGCTAGGAGCAAGAGATGGTATCTCGATAGTGGATGCTCAAGACATATGACTGGAGATCCATCTCATTTCTCTATGCTCACTAGCAAAGAAGAAGGGTACGTCACCTTCGGAGACAACAACAAAGACAAAATCATTGGCAAGGGAACTATTGGTAACAAATTTAGTTTTTCCATTGATGATGTTTTACTAGTTGATGGACTGAAACACAATCTCTTAAGTATTAGTCAACTATGCGATAAAGGTTATATCGTTAGATTTGAATCAAATATGTGCATTATTGAAAAACCAAATCATATCATGACTATGATTGCATTAAAACAAAATAATCTCTATGCCATCAATCTTGATGAACTAAGTAATGAAATGTGTTTCTCCGCCATAAATGATGATGCTTGGCTTTGGCATAGGAGATTAGGTCATGCAAGCATGAAAACAATATCTAAAATCTCATCTCAAGAATTAGTACGAGGGATTCCGAATATGAAGTTTATTAAGGATAAGGTATGCGATGCATGTCAACTAGGCAAACAAATAAAAACAAGCTTCAAACCAAAAAATCAAATTAGCACCACTAGACCATTACAATTGATCCATTTGGACTTATTTGGACCAATTGATACAATAAGTCTAGGTGGAAGCAAATATGCTTTTCTGATTGTGGATGACTACTCTAGATATACTTGGACCTATTTCTTAGCTCACAAAAGTGATTGCTTCAAGTGTTTCTCTAAATTTTGTAAACTCACTCAAAACGAAAAAGGCTTCATGATTTCATCAATTCGTAGTGATCACGGTGGTGAATTCCAAAACCGTGACTTTCAAAATTTTTGTGAAGTTAATGGGTACAATCACAACTTCTCAACTCCAAGAAATCCTCAACAAAATGGAGTAGTTGAAAGGAAAAATAGAAACCTACAAGAAATGGCAAGAACTATGTTAAATGAACATAGTTTACCCAAATATTTTTGGGCCGAAGCCGTAAATACGGCTTGTTACATCATAAATAGGGTCCTAGTAAGACCATCTCTATCAAAAACTCCCTATGAATTATGGAATAACAAAAACCCAAATATTTCTTATTTTTAAAGTTTTTGGTTGTAAATGCTTCATTTTAAATGAAAAGGATGCCCTAGGTAAATTTGATGCTAAATCCGATGAAGGCATTTTTCTTGGTTACTCCTCCGTTTCTAAGGCCTTTCGTGTATTTAACAAAAGGACCTTAGTAATAGAAGAGTCTATTCATGTAGTTTTTAATGAAATTTCTGATTTAAAGAAAAATGATTTTGATGATGATCTTGGTTTTGATAATTTGAATTTAAACGAACCCCCTCCTCAAAATAGCCATTTGAATGCATCTTCTTCCAAAATTTCTTTACCCAAAGAATGGAAGTATGTAGATGCTCATCCAAAGGAGCTAATTATAGGAGATACAACAAAAGGGGTTCAAACTCATTGTTCTTTCAAGAATTTTTGTGCTAACGCCGCTTTCCTTTCTCAAATTGAACCTAAATGCATTGACGAAGCCTTAAAAGATGATTTTTGGGTCATTGCAATGCAAGAAGAATTGAACCAATTTGAGAGGAATGAGGTATGGAAGCTTGTTCCTAGACCAAGTGACCACTTAGTCATAGGTACTAAGTGGGTCTTTAGAAACAAGCAAGACGAAAATGGTATCGTGGTTAGAAACAAGGCTAGATTAGTGGCCAAAGGTTTCAACCAAGAAGAAGGTATCTTCTTACGAAGAAACCTTCGCTCCCGTGGCTCGATTAGAAGCCATAAGGATGCTCCTTGCCTATGCTAGTAGTAATAATTTTAAACTATTTCAAATGGATGTCAAAAGTGCTTTCTTGAATGGTTTTATTTCCGAAGAAGTATATGTCGAACAACCTCCCGGATTTGAAAATTCTCTTCTTCCTAATCATGTATTCAAATTGACTAAAGCTCTCTATGGCTTGAAACAAGCTCCTAGAGCTTGGTATGAAAGGCTTAGTTCCTTTCTTATTTTAAATAATTTTACCAAAGGCAAGGTTGATACTACATTGTTTATCAAACATTTTGAAAATAATTTTCTTATTGTGCAAATTTATGTTGATGATATTATTTTTGGCTCTTCGGATGAATCACTATGTGAATCATTTGCCAAATGTATGAGTCATGAATTTGAAATGAGTTTAATGGGTGAATTAACTTTCTTTTTAGGATTACAAATCAAACAACTTAGTGATGGTATATTTCTTAACCAATCCAAATATACATTAGAATTGTTAAAATGATTTAACATGGATAATTCAAAAGCAATAAACACCCCTATGAGTACTACGACTAAGTTAGATATGGATGAAAATAGTGAAAATTTCGATCAAAAAACATATAGGGGAATGATAGGTAGTCTACTCTACCTCACCGCGACTAGACCAGATATTATGTTTAGTGTAGGACTTTGCGCTAGGTTTCAATCTAATCCTAAATTATCTCATCTGAAGAGTGTTAAAAGAATATTTAGGTATCTTAAAGGAACTCCAAATTTAGGATTGTGGTATCCAAAATCTGAAAAATTCGATCTAATAGCTTATGCAGATGTCGATTTTGGCGGATGCAGGATAGATAGAAAAAGTACATCCGGAACATGCCAATTTTTAGGACATGCACTTGTTTCTTGGACTTCCAAGAAACAAAATTCAGTTGCACTATCTACGGCGGAAGCCGAATACATTGCTGCAAGTGCATGTTGTGCACAAGTCATTTGGATGAAAAATAAATTAGAAGACTATGGAATTCACTTTAAAATCATTCCCATAAAATGTGATAATACTAGTGCCATATGTCTTACTAAAAATCCAATTCTACACTCTAGAACTAAGCACATCGACGTTAGGCATCATTTCATACGCGATCATGTCCTTAACAATGATGTTGTTCTAGAATTCATTGACACAAAGCATCAATTAGCAGATATATTTACAAAAGCTTTGAACGAAGATCAATTTGAATTCATTAGAAGGGAATTAGGCATGTTAAATTGTCCCTAAAATGAGCTTCACGAAAAATGACTCGTCCTTTTCCTTTCTTTTGTGGATTTGCTTTCTTCCTTCTTCTTCAATTCAAAATGATCCATTAAAGTATAACTTATGATCTTGAGGGAAGAAGCTAAACAAAAGGGAGGAAGAAAAATTTTTTTTCTTTCCTCCGCAGGATGCCAGCGGTGGCACCGCCAGATCCGGCGGTTGCACCGCCTGGCGCTCGGGCGCCAGGCGGTGACACCGCTCGGTTTGGCGGTGGCACCGACCGAGCGACCCTTATTAACCCGAGGGGTTAGGGCCGACGGTGACACCGCCCCCAACCCGAAAAAAAGGCTCTCAAAACCCTCTCCCATTCCCTCTAACTCTCATTCTAACTCTTAGAAGCATTGGAGAAGGATTCTTGGTGGTCCAAGCTTTCCATCTCTCAACATAATCTCCATAAGGTAACACTTGAAATCCTTCTTTTTGGTATCCCATTCCCTCTTTTCTCTCCTCTTTCCCTTGCTTATTTTTCACAATTTCATCATCATCTTGTCTAGATAATGGCTCCTAAGAGATCAAAAGGAAAAAGGATTGAAGGAGATTCATTTGACCATGATCTTTTTAGGTCAAAAGAGGTAGCCCTTAGCTTTCCAAAATTTGAAACACGATGTATCCATAAGGGAAAATACGTTGATCTGGATGAACTAGAGGACTTAGAACCCATAAGGTGGTTTGCACACCTAGAAGCTCTACCTCTACTACAAATAGATGAACCAATCTATCCGCAATTAGTTAGATTGTTCTAAGCACTTACCTTCTAGGAACACCCATTAGAATATTTGACAGCACTATTTATGAGCTAATTGGCATAACTGAAAAAGATAGGGGATGCTATTTTAAAGGTAAATGGGACGTCAACACAATAGGAGCAACTTATACCGAAGCCATAGAAACAATTTTTGCAAATCCAAACCTTGACTTCCTACCCAAGAGCTGTGAACACTTACTGCCTTTCAACTCTAAAATTCTTCATCACATTATCACAAGCATCATATTCCCCAAACAATTTCATCTTGACGAAATCAGTCAAATAGAGATAGGAACCATGTATTGGATTATGACCGGTCAGCATAATTGCTTTGGGTATTTAATTCGCCAACACATGCAGGATATTATGGCTAAAGATACTATATTGCCATATGGGAGGTTAATCACTAGATTTCTTCATGCCTATAACATTTGCATTCCACCCGATGAAGAATCTATTCAAAATGATCGATATAACATAATAAATAAAAACCTACTGAAAAGACTTAGGTGCACTTTTAGCAATGGCATATGGGTTAGGCAGCCTAGAAGGACGGATCCAATTCCTCAACCAATAGAACACCCCGAAACACCAATTCTTATGGGAAATGAATCTCCTCCTCCTAGTCCCTTTGGCACAGCACCTTCAGCTCCTATTTCCTCCTCTGAAGATCTCATTATGGCGGAACTGTCTCAGATCAAATCTCAGCAAGTACAAATTCAGAATCAACAAGTTGAAATTTTGAAGACACTACGACAAATGAATGAAAATATAGATATCCTGTATCAGCACTGTGGATTACCTCCTAAGGATTAAATTGATGTATCCTTTTATTCTGTTCTGTTTGCTTTTAACAACAAGTTCAAAGTTTGTCATCGATTGAACGATAACTGATCCTTCCTTTTAGATAACTACTGTTTTGATCTGCATAAATGATGATGTCTTTTGGATAAACTATTTCTGGCAAATTTGAATGATGAACTTTGGTTCCTATTAAATGCTAAACCTTTTTTCTATGATCATCAATTAGCTGGCTTGTCTCTTTTTGTTGATGACAAAGGGGGATAAGTGATGACTAAGTGATGACTTACACCATAACAATAGCATGACTTATATGAATTACAAAAACTTGTGTGATATGAATGTCTTATATGCCTTGCAAAATCCTTGAAAATATCGCAAGATTGATTGATCATATTGCAGGCATGCCTTACATTTACATAATGAAATTCATGTTGAAAATCTTTATCTTCTATCGTAGTAAAAATTGTCTCTTATCATGATTTTCATCGAAGTTTTGTATTTACTATTGCTTAATGAGAATGACGATAAGTTCTACGGTTAGAACTTATCGGTTTATGCTTGAATTCTATGGATGGAATTCAAGTGTTTTCATCTTCTCATAATATGGCATATAGATAAGGGGAGTTATGTTTAACTCCGTCATCAATTGATTGTCAACATCAAAAAGGGAGAGATTGTTGAATCTCGGATTTTGATGATGAAATCAATTGATGGGTTAATTGATCTAATCCATATTATTGAGTTAAGTGTGCAGGATTAACTACGATAACCAGAAAACACAAAGCAAGAATACCGGAGTCAAGATCGATGGACGTTTAAGAGTCCGAAGAATCGTCGGAGATGCTGCCGGAACCAACCGAGAAGAAATCGGGAACCTACCGGAATTTTCGGAAGTTCGCCGAAGAGATCGTCGGAGGTTCACGGAGATCACCGAGAAGGCTCGACTACTCGTTAAAGTCATCACAAGATCGAGAGCTTGATGGGAGTCCGTCGGAAGAAGTTCGTCGGAAAGCTCGCCGAAACAAGACTCGACGTTCGCGGTTGAAAGCTTGCTTAGGATGTGTTTTTGTTATGTAGTTCACTTGTAATTAGGATTAGGATTAAGAGATAATCCTATATCCTAGTTAGGGGCCAACTAGGCCCAAAGTCAGATATGGTTTGGGCTAAAATTAAGCCAAACCAGTGAAATCGGAGAGCCAAGCGGTGGCACCGCCTGGCTGGGCGGTAGCACCGCCCAGCACCCGAGAGCTGGGCGGTGACACCTCCTGGGCTGGGCGGTTGCACCTCCCAGCACCCGAACGCTGGGCGGTGGCACCGCCAGCATCGGGAACCCAAAGAGAATTCAAATTTTGGAGCCCAAAATTTGAATCCTCTTGAGGCCTATAAATACCCCTCAAATCTCAGCTGAGATTACAACTTTTGAGAAGCATTTGATTGAGAGAAAAGTCTTAGAAAGTCTTAGCAAGTCTTGTTTTCAATTTGCTAGAGAGTTCTCCTCCTTCTTTCTTATTGAAAACTTGTAAGAGGTTGAACTGCTTGTAAAAGGTTGTAAGAGGGGTACTTACCCTTCCATTTCAAGAGATTTGCTAGTGGAAGGTGGGAGCCTCATCGAAGAGGGGCCTCGCAAGTGGATGTAGGTCATTTGACCGAACCACTCTAAAATCAGGCGTAATCTCTGGTTTGCATTTCATTATCGCTATTTACATTACTGCAAACCTTCTTACATGCATTAGTTCCTTATTACCTTTGCGGCGCAACTCTAAGAATACGTTTTCAAGTTAAGCTTTTCAAGTTCCGTTCTTATCGTACGAAAGATTTTTCTAAAACTGAAGTTTTAATCCGCTGCACTAATTCACCCCCCCCCCTCTTAGTGCCGCTCCGATCCTAACACTAATTGGGTCATTAATGACCTACGAGATGACTTGCAAAGCTCATGAAGAGCAAGAAGACATCCTTCCAAAGAACAGGAAGGATATGACACTTAGAACTTCAGAAGACCACTTGAGAGAAAACTCAAGTGATGAGGACTGTGACGATGACTTAACACTTCTAACAAGAAAATTTAAAAAATTTATTAAAAGAAATAAGTTTAAGAATGACAAAAAAAACAAACCTGAACCCAAAAAGGACCAAGTCATTTGCTATGAGTGCAAAAAGCCGGGACACTACAAGAGTGATTGTCTCGAAATCAAAAAGAGAACACCAAAGAAGAAGGCGCTCAAAGCAACATGGGATGATTCGAGCGCATCCGAAGAAGAGGAGTCCAACACCGAGCAAGTTGCTCATTACGCCCTAATGGCCATCGGAGAAGAGGTAACGGATTTAATTGATGCAGATTTACCTTATCATGAGTTATTAAATGCTTTCCTTGAATTATTTGATGAATGTAAGACAATTAGTAGAAAATATAAATTGCTAAAAAAGGAGCATGATAGTCTTATTTGTAATTTTGATAAGTTAAAACCTGAATATCATGATAGTTTAAGCTCATGCCATGATCTAGAAACTCTCCAAAAGGAAAACTTGCTACTTAAGGACACCTTGAAGAAATTCGAGGTTGGTAGCAAGTCATTAAACATAATCCTTGCAAACATGGGTCACGTTCCCAAAAGAAGTGGAATTGGATTTATGAGAAGTTCTCACCAAAATCCAACCACCTTCATAAAAGGCCCCATCTTACATGTTCGACACCAAAGCAAATGCAACTTTTGTTGCAAACTTGGACACAAAACGCATTATTGTCCATTCAAGAAGATGAGTCCGAATAAATTAATTTGGGTCCCTAAAGGAACCATGATAAACTCTATGCAACATGATAAATAATGTAGATCTATCTTTGAGGCACCCAAAAGCAAATGGGTACCTAAAAATCATCCTTTCTTGTAGAAACCCATACCATCGCAAGCTAGGAGCAAGAGATGGTACCTTGATAGTGGATGCTCAAAGCATATGACCGGAGATCCATCTCAATTCTCTAAGCTCACTAGCATAGACGAAGGCTATGTCACCTTTGGAGACAATAACAAGGGTAAAATCATTGGCAATGGAACCATATGTAACAAATCCAACTTCTTTATTGAAGATGTTTTATTAGTTGATGGTTTAAAACATAACCTCTTGAGCATTAGTCAATTATGTGATAAAGGATACATTGCTAGATTCGAATCTAATGCTTGCATCATTGAAAAACCATATAAAAACATGTCTATGATTGCATTAAAACAAAATAACGTATACACTATTGACATCAATGATTTGTGTAATGAAATATGTTTTTCGGTTTTGAATGAGGATGCTTGGCTATGGCATAGAAGATTAGGTCATGCTAGCATGAAACTAATCACTCAAATATCATCTAAAGATCTTGTAAGAGGAATTCCTCATATCAAGTTCATCAAAGATAATGTATGTGATGCTTGCCAATTAGGTAAACAAATTAAGGGTAGTTTCAAATCTAAGAATCAAATAAGCACCTCTAGGCCCTTACAATTGATCCATATGGACTTGTTCGGACCAATCTCTACATCAAGCCTAGGAGGTAGCAAATACGCCTTCGTTATTGTGAATGACTATAGTAGATACACATGGACTTACTTCTTGAAACAGAAAAATGAATGCTTTAGATCTTTTACCAATTTTGTAAACTTGTTTAAAACGAGAAGGGTTCTATGATTTCATCAATTAGAAGTGATCATGGTGGAGAATTTCAAAACCATGATTTCCAAGAATTCTGTGAACTCAATGGATACAACCATAATTTCTCTACTCCAAGAAATCCTCAACAAAATGGAGTAGTAGAAAGAAAAAATCAAAATTTACAAGAAATGGCAAGAACCATGTTGAATAAACATAGCCTACCCAAATATTTTTGGGCCGAAGCCGTAAACACTGCATGCTATATTTTGAATAGAGTTCTAGTTAGACCCTTACTCACCAAAACTCCTTATGAGTTATGGAACAACAAAAAACCCAATGTTTCATATTTTAAAGTCTTTGGGTGTAAGTGCTTTATCTTGAATGAAAAAGATAACTTAGGAAAATTTGATGCTAAATCCGATGAAGGAATCTTTCTTGGTTATTCTTCGGTTTCTAAAGCTTTTCGTATCTTCAATAAAAGAACATTAATTATTGAAGAATCCATTCATGTTGTTTTCAATGAGATTTCTGAAATCAGGAAAAACGATTTTGATGATGATGTTAATTTTGATTCCTTGAATTTAAATGAAACCCCGTCTCCAACTAGCAACTTGAATGTATCCACTTCCGAAACATCCTTACCCAAGGATTGGAAGTATGTAGATTCTCATCCTAAGGAGCTAATCTTAGGAGACACATCAAAGGGGGTTCAAACACGATCCTCTCTTAAAAATTTTTGTGCCAACACCGCTTTTCTCTCCCAAATTGAACCCAAATGCGTTGACGAAGCCATGAAAGATGATTCATGGATTATCGCAATGCAAGATGAATTAAATCAATTTGAGAGAAATGAGATGTGGAAGCTTGTTCCTAGGCCAAATAACCATTTAGTTATTGGTACTAAATGGGTCTTTAGAAACAAGCAAGATGAAAATGGTATCGTGGTTAGAAACAAGGTTAGACTAGTGGCCAAAGGTTTCAACCAAGAAGAAGGTATCGATTACGAAGAAACCTTCACTCCTGTGGCTCGATTAGAAGCCATAAGGATGCTCCTTGCCTACGCTAGTAGTAATAATTTTAAGCTGTTTCAAATGGATGTTAAAAGTGCTTTTCTTAATGGTTTTATTTCTGAAGAAGTCTATGTTGAACAACCTCCTGGATTTAAAAATAATAGCCTCCCTAATCATGTGTTTAGATTAACTAAAGCTCTCTATGGTTTAAAACAAGCTCCGAGGGCTTGGTATGAGAGACTTAGTTCTTTTCTTATTGAAAATAATTTCATAAAAGGCAAGGTTGATACTACATTATTCATCAAGAATTTTGAAAATAATTTTCTCATTGTTCAGATTTATGTTGATGATATTATCTTTGGTTCCACGAATGAATCTCTTTGTGAATCTTTTGCTAAAACTATGAGTCTTGAATTTGAAATGAGTTTAATAGGAGAGTTAACATTCTTCTTAGGTTTACAAATCAAATAACTAAGCAATGACATCTTTATTAGTCAAACTAAATATGCTATGAATTTACTAAAAAAGTTTAATATGAATAACTCAAAAGCTATTAACACTCCTATGAGCACCTCCACTAAGTTAGAAATTGATGAAAGTGGAGAAAGTTTCGATCAAAAAACTTATAAGGGTATGATAGGAAGTTTACTTTACCTCACTGCAACTAGACCAGACATCATGTTCAGTGTAGGACTTTGTGCTATATTTCAATCAAACCCTAAGATATCTCATCTCAAAGTAGTTAAAAGAATACTTAGATATCTTAATGGTACCACAAATCTAGGATTTTGGTACCCAAAATCAGAAAATCTTGAGTTAATTGCTTATGCTGATGCAGACTTTGCTGGCTGTAGACTAGATAGAAAAAGCACATCAGGAACATGTCAATTTTTAGGACAAGCCCTTGTTTCCTGGTCATCTAAGAAACAAAACTCGGTTGCACTATCAACAACCGAAGCTGAATATATTGCAGCAAGTGCATGCTGTGCACAAGTTGTATGGATGAAAAACACTTTAGAAGATTATAAAGTTCATCTTAAAAATATTCCCATTAAATGTAATAACACAAGTGCAATATGCTTAACAAAGAATCCTATACAACACTCAAGAACAAAACATATTGATATTAGACATCACTTTATACGAGATCATGTTACTAATCATGATGTAATCATAGAGTTCATTGCCACCAAACATCAACTAGCCGATATTTTTACAAAACCTCTAAGTGAAGAACAATTTGATTTCATAAGAAGAGAATTAGGAATGTTGATGTGTCCGAACACATAAACTAGTTAAAATTATCTTTCGGACTTTATTGAATGATTAAATCACTTGATTGCCATGTGATGAAATGTTTTGTCTTTTGATTGTATTTGAAAACTCGAATGTATGAAAGAGTTAATTTCATTTTCGGATTCGCTTAACAATTGGAATGCTAAAAATCGGATTTTCTCGTACACTCTTATGAAAATTTTTTTTCTGAAATGGATTTGATGAAATGATTCCATCTTGAAATATGGAAGATAGTATTTCTATTTACAAAAAGTTGTTTCACATATCTTGACTCAAAGCAAACTCACAAACAGCTTGAATCAAAGCAATCAACATATCATGTTTTCCTTTATGTGCTTGAACAATTAATTTCCTATCATTTACTATTGGAAATAACATGAATCAAGTAAAGGCATGAAACAATCATCGCACTTATACTCAAAATTTACTTGTATTGTTCTCCTGATATCACAACTACCATGCTTTTTGTTGATGACAAAGGGGGAGAAATATATGAATTGATGCTATAAACACTGATGCTATAATTATGCCATGCTTGCATCACCAAGAGATATATGAATAAATGCTATGATTTGCATTATGCCTTGTATCGTGTCAAGATATCAAACAAAAACTTGCATCGTAATTTTACGAGTTGATATCTTACCGTGTGATGAAATGCAATACTTGCTAAAATATTTGAAATGTGTACTTGAAATGTGTACATCATGTAATGATATCAAAATCATACTTCACAGTTTTACATGCTGATATCTTACAATATGATGAATTGTTACTATTACCATCATTCAAACTTGTAATGTAAAATTTGAAAATGAATGTCAAGCCTTGACATCATCTTCAGAGAGATACATCATGATAGGAATCATGATGGGGATATTGATAAGTTCAAATGATTTTAACTTATGTCTCTTGAATTCTTAAGGTTTTGAATTCAAGAATGACTTATCTCAAGTATGGCATATAGACAGGGGGAGTTAAGGTTAACTCCATTATCAATTGATTGTCATCATCAAAAAGAGGGAGATTGTTGAATCTCGGATTTTGATGATGAAGTCAATTGTCATTTGTTGTCTAATCTATGTGTTGAGATAAGTGTGCAGGATTAACTACGATGAAAGTTAGACATGCAGCAGGAGTTGCGCCGGAGTCAAGACAATGATCACGTTGGGAGTTCGAGAGTTCGACGGAAGTTCGGACAGTCGTCGGAGGTTCTACGGGAACAAATCCGAGAAGTCCATAAGCTTGTCAAAAGAAGCTCGTCGGAACTCGCCAAGTGTATCTTCGCAAGTCCAGGAGTTTGCCGAAAGTCCGCTGGAGAATCATCGAGGGTTAATCGGATGATCGACGGAAGTTCGCCGGAAGCTCGCCGGCAGAAGCGATTGACGCACCAGAGCAAGCTGCAGTAAATGTCTAAGGAATAATCATAGTTAGCACATTGATTAAGTTGGAAATGGGAGGTGATCCCATTAGCTTAATCTTGGGGCAATTGGGCCCCTGAAAAACCCAAATTGGGCCGAATGGATCTACCTATTCGGACCTTGATTGCTGTGGGAGGTACAACCGCCCAAGCTAGGAGGTAGCACCGCTTGGGCTAAGTCTCCCAGGGAGACTGGGCGGTGCAACCGCCCCAGCCAGGAGGTAGCACCGCCTGGGCTCAGTCTCTGAGCGAGACTGGGCGGTGCAACCTCCCCTGATAGGAGGTAGCACCGCCTGAGCTCGGTCTTCGAGCTTTGGCAAGCGGTGCAACTGCCCCAGTCAGGAGGTGCAACCGCCCGAGCTCGGTCTTCGAGCTCTGGCAGAGAGGTGCAACCGCCCCTGACAGAGGTGGCACCGCCCAGAGGCTTAGTTTTCGAGCTCTGTCAGGTGGTGCAACCGCCCCAGTCAGGAAGTGCAACCGCCTGATCCCGGAATTCCAGGAATTGACAGTTTTGAGTTCCAAATTTGAACTGGGTTGGGGCCTATAAATACCCCACCCATTCAGCACTGAAAGAACAGAACTTACACTCGAAATCTTGATCTTTTTCTGTGATTCTTATAGCTCAAAATTGTTGTAAAGGCCAAAAGTTCTCCTCCCTTTGTTCTTCAAAGTTTTGAGTTGTAAAGAGAGGAGAGAAAATTTCTGTAAGGGTTGTCTCCTAAGCCTGTCAAAAGGAGTGAAACTGTAAAAGGGTGGTTGGCCTTCGCCTATTGAAGGAAGGCCTCTAGTTGACGTCGGTGACCTCGTCGGTGGAGGAAGCCAAAAGTGGAGTAGGTCAAGATTGACTGAACCACTCTAAATCTCGGTTTGCATTTACTTTGAGCATTTTATCTTTACTGCAAACCTCCTAAATAGCTACCGCCTTCTGCGCTTTTACGAATGAGTTTCTAAGTTCAGAGCTTTCCGAATCTGCATTTAGACGTAAATCGGCTTTTTCGTACGATCATTACATTTCAATTTACGTTTATGTTTTGATTTCAATCATAACTACAAACTGCCTTCTGCACATTTATAAAACATATCTCAAAGTTCAGTATCTTCAAAATTGTCATTTAGACGTAAACCGGTTTTATCGTACGAACGTCGCATTTCAGTTTGCGCTTGCATTCTGATTTTCATCATAAACTGCAAATTGCTTTCGTAGATTTACTTTAACGTCATCTCGCTTAATCTTAAGTTAAAGTAATCTTAGAATCAGCTTTTACATCAAAATTATTTTTATCAAACGAACGCAGCTTTCGATTTTAATAGTGAAAGATTTCCGCTGCACTAATTCACCCCCCCCCCCCTCTTAGTGCTCTTGATCCTAACACAAGAGACATCACCTAGTGTAGTCAGCCATTCTATACCAAGCACTGCCTCATAGTCATCGATTGGTAGGAGGAAGAAATCGGTGATAATTTCTTGGTCTTGCAGTAATAGTTTCACTTGCGGGCATCTTTGGTCGCACTTTAAGATTCTGCCGTCGGCAACCTTTACATCGAACTTGCTGCAACCTTCAATATGCAGTGTCATCCGAGCAGCAACCTTACAATTTAGGAAGTTATTAGTGCTACCCGTGTCGATGAGAACTGTAATATCCCCCACTTTTAAAAATGTATTAATAAGGATTTATATGTAAATTGGGGGACCTATATGTAAATATAGAAATTACAAGGACTAAACTGCTAAGTTGCAAAAAGAAAAAAAAAAAGAAAAGGAAAAACCGAAAATTCGGTATTATCCCACCGCCTCCCACGCACTCTCTGTTTCTTTCGAGAAACAGAGAGGAGCGGTGGGGCATGAGGAGTGAAGAAAAGAAGAAGAAGAGGGAAAAGAAGAGAGGAGGAAGAAGAGAGGAAGAAGAGGGAGAAGAGAAGAAGAAGAAGAAGAGGAGGTGGCTGCAGCGAGGGCTGCAGCGAGGAGCTGTGGGGCGTGGGGAGAAGAAGAGAGGAAGAAGAGGGAGAAGAGAAGAAGAAGAAGAAGAAGAAGAAGAAGAGAGGAGGATAGCTGCGGCATGGCTGCAGCGAGGAGGTGTGTGGCTTTGGGGAGGAAAAGGGAAGAGGAGAAGAAGAGAAGGAGAAGAAGAGGGAAAAGAGAGGCAGCTGCAGCAGCCAGGGCTGCAGCACCTCTGTTTCCCGCAGGTGGAAACAGAGGAGAGGATGTGTGGGGCGTTGAGGATGAAAAGGGAAGAAGAAGAAGAAGAAGAAGAAGAAGAAGAAGAAGAAGAAGAAGAAGAAGAAGAAGAAGAAGAAGATAGCTGCGGCAAGGCTGCAGCGAGGAGATGTGTGGCCTTGGGGAGGAAAAGGGAAGAGGGGAAGAGGAGAAGAAGAAGAAGAGGAAGAGAAAGAGGTGTGATACCTCTGTTTCCTGCAGAGGAAACAGAGGAGAGGGTGTGTGTGACGCCGGGGAAGAAGGGGCTGCAGCTGCGGCGATGGCAGCTGCAGCTGGAAGAGAAGAAGAAGAGGAAGATGAGCAGGGGAGGAGGGAGAGGTTGCGGCCGTGGCTGCGGCCGCGACTGCAGCAGTTGCAGCGGGGAGAGAAGAAGAAGAAAGGAAGGAGAAGGAAGAGGAGAAGGGAAAGAAGTAGCTACGGCTGCGGTTGTGGCAGCTGCAGCTGTGGCAGGGAAAGAGGAAGAGAAAAAGGAAAGGAAGAAGAAGAGAAAGGGAAGGAGAGGAAGAAGAGAGGAAGAGGAGAAGGGGCTGCGGCTGCGGCGATGGCAGCTGCAGCTGTGGCTGGGAAAGAAGAGAAGGAAAGGAAGAAGAAGAGAAAGGGAAGGAGAGGAAGAAGAGAGGAAGAGGAGAAGGGGTGGCAGCTGCGGCAGTGGCAGCTGCAGCTAGAAGAGGAGGAGGAAATAGAGCAGGGGAGGAAGAAGAGGCTGCGAGTGTGGTGGCTGCGACTCCGGCTGCGGCTGCGACGTTGGCTGCGGTAGCGGTGGTGGCTGCAGTAGCTGCAGTAGCTGCTTTTGGGAAAGAGAAAGAGTAGGAACGAGAGAAGGGAAGAAGGAAATAGTGCAGTGGAAGGGGGCTGCGGTTGTGACCGCAGTTGCGATTGTGGCAGCAGCAGCGGCGGCGGCTGTGGCAGCTGCGTTTGGGAAAGAAAAAGAAGGAATGAGAGTAAGAGAGAGCAGGTGACTGTGCCTCGATGTTCGACACGTGATGTAGTTACGAAGAAAGGAAGAAAACGGGAGCACAAAACGAAACAGAGAGAGGACACGGAGGAAAAGTAGAAAGATTGGACTGGCACCTTCCTTGGATATTCAGATCAAAATATTTGAAAGGCAAGTTTCCCACTTGTTTCGATCCTTTCTATTGCAAGTTTCCCACTTGTTTCGATCCTTTCTATTGCAAGTTCCCTGATCGTTTCTCCTATAATTGCTCTGATATGTCTTATTGCAAGTATCCTGATCTTCCTCACTGCCATTTTTATCTCTACATTTGCTTTGAATATGAGGAACTTTGAATTGTTCTAGCCTTGCATTTGTTATATCTCCTGTTTAAACGTAACGATTCGAATCTGTGCAACTTTTGAGATTCTGACCTTTTGATACCGAGCTGCCTATAAGTCTTTGTTGGAAACTCTGATTTGTTCAAAACTGATTTCATTGGAAACTAGACTCGTAGACCTTTCTTTGATATATGGATTGAAAGATTTGGAATCCAAACACCTGCCCAGTTATCTGTTGAATCTGACATTATGAATTCTGCCAACAGAGATTTTGTTCTACGACACTTGCTTACCAAATTATTTGTAACTCTCTCTGTTGGACAGTTCAATTCCTATGAAGCCTGTCTTATCTGAAAGTATTATCCAATGATTATTTCTGAGTAAATTGGAGCACGATTGATAGTTTGAATCATTTGTTCAATGTGCCTCTTGTATTCTGCCAGAAATCGAGCTTTGGTCGATTTCTCATATTCTGGTTTCATTCCTTTGGAAGTTGATATCCTTTAGCTTTCTTATTCAATTGAGCTTTATATTACTGCTTTGAGTTCTTGTATACTCTTGTCCTTAAAATTATTGCATTCTTGAAAACCATTGTGGAACGTTTATGCTATATCGTATTGACCCATATAGGCATATGTATATTCCATTGTTCCGCATTTGCTCCCGATATGTGCCTATTCCAGTTCATTCATTTTGACATTGAATTTATCTAACCTTCTTATTTGAATTGAGCTATATATGATTGTTTGGAATCCTTGAATGCTCTTGCTTTCATTTCGTTTCCAAATCTGAATACATTTGTGAGAGATTTGTTCCTTGCATCATATTTGACTCGTAAAGGCACATGTACGTTTGTTGTTCCGCGTGTGCTTCTGATATATGCTATTTATTGTTCGTACTGCCCTTTTGTACTCTGGTGTTTGTGGGATTGTCTGGACCTTTGCCAGAAATGGTAAAGGGTATGCGCTGATTTGCCCGCTTTGTGGGGTCCCGCTTTGTGGGATATTCTGGTATGCGCTTATTTGCCCGCTTTGTGGGGTCCCACTTTGTGGGATATTGCTTAGAGCCTGCGATGCTCTGCCGGCCCCTTTGACTACACCTAGACGTGGGTGGATGGAGCTCCCAGACGTGGGAGACTTTTGTCAGGTGGTCATTCAGAAATGGATGAATCACATTCTGACTGAGATCCCACTACACCTTCTGTATGTTTGATATGATATCCAGAGCTTTGGTTATGTGTTTCTGTACATGCTTTGGATAAGATTGATATGTTTGCAACGTCAAAGACGACGTTTGAGCTTCTGTACGATATTTGTTTTCGATATGCTCTGAAATGCTTCATTCACTGATGATATGCTTCGAAATGTTCCATATGCCGTTGATATGCTCCGGAACATTTCATATGCCATTGATATGCTCCAATTACTCTGTGCTCCTTTTGCTATGAACTGATATGTTCTGAAATGTCCTATCTGCCATTGATATGTTCCAATTACTCTGTGCTCCATTTGCTATGAACTGATATGTTCTGAAATGTCCTATCTGCCATTGATATGTTCCAATTACTCTGTGCTCCATTTGCTATGAACAGATATGTTCTGAAATGTCCTATCTGCCATTGATATGTTCCAATTACTCTATGCCCCATTCGTTATGGATCAAATATGTTTTGAATGACATGATACGTATGATTTGGTATCTATTGAGATGGTATCCTTGAGAATTCTTGTATTCTGCCTTGCATTATGATACCTTACTCGTTTGAAACCGTTCCTTTTGTTCTGAATATGCTTTGTCACTTGCTGAGCCGTTTTTGGCTCACTCCGTTGTTATATAAATCTTTCAGGTCAGCTTGTCACTCTTCGAGATGTTTGATTTGGGCTGAGGCAGTGGATAGCTATTCAGAATAATGGGCAAGTCTGGTTGGTTATTACGATATTGTTGTATAAGTATGTCTTGTATATAATGAAATGTTGTCGATGAACCGAAATAAATATACTGTGTCCAAGTGTTTGGAGATCTCTCTTATTTGGAATTTCAGAATGTTAAGTCTAATTTATGGTGATATGAACTTGTGGTGAATAGTTGGAGTTCTGATTGTATAATTCATTTAGCTTGTGGATTTATAAATGTTGTTCATGTTTGTCAAGTTGGCTTGGGTTGCCATAAATGTGAATTATCGAGTGATGTGATATATGATTATAAACTGCACAGGTTTTATGGATGTGAATATGAATAGAATGTTTTCAGTGTCCTCAAACGTTAGTTTGGATCCTGGATTGGTCTGTGACGAAAATTTTAAAAGTCATGGATATTTTGAGGGGCTTGACAGAGGTGGTATCAGAGCATTGTTTGAGGATTACTGAAATATTTGATATGTTGACATGCAAAATATATTGAGGTCTAATGAACTATAGTGATTGGTGGAAATTTTCTTTGATGTATTTTAGGAATCTGGGATGATGAGGACATTTGGTCCTCCTATTTCATTGTTTCTGATTAATTAAGGGGAATGAAAGGATTGTTTGGGGATATTGAATCAGAGTGGCGCAGCGGAAGCATGGTGGACCTAATTTCATTGGTGGTAGAAAAATGGATGATGCAAATGGAGAAGATATTTGATATACAAAATTATTCTAATGATCAAAAGATTTCTTTTGCTACGTTATATTGGAAGTAAAGACTTATTATTGACGGCAACAATGAAAAGAATTTTTGAAGATCAATGGCAAGAATGACAAGAACAAGTTTACCAATAAAAATATGATTGGAAATGAATCAGTAAGTAACAACAAGAGGATCAAGACATTTGGATTTGAAATTGGAGGTCATCATAAAAGACTCAATCATGTGTGAATTATAAGTTAAATTATGAAACAAGTTTGTGTTTTCGGGTGATTGGAGTCTATTTTACTTGTAGAAAGTTGGATCATAAAATAAAAGTTTGCCCTTTGAACAAGAAGAAAGAGTCACTGCCTCCTAAATCATCAGCCCATGTAAGAGTGTATGCTATCACTGAATATGATTCTGAAACTTCTGAATTAGTGGTCAAAGGTATTATGCATGTTTATGAAAGAATGCAAATATTTGTTCGACCATGGGTCCAATCTACGATTTGATTCGTAATATTTTGCTTATCACTTGGGTATTCAACCTAGACCACTACATTATGTGATATATGTAAGTACAATCATTGGAGATTCTTTGATAACGAACTTAAATCTAGTCCTCTTGTCTGATTCTTATTGGAGAACTTGAACTTTTGCTGATTTAGTTCTCCTAGAGATTTGGAGTTTTGATATTATACTTGGTATGGATTGGCTATCTTCCTATCATACCAGTATGGATTGGTATATAACAAATGATCACTTTTTGCATATTTGATCAGTCGATCTTTTATTTTGAGAGTATTGGACATTATTTATCTCCTTGCCTAATGTATCCCAGGATGACTTGTTTGGATTACCTCCAAATGTGATTTTGCTTTTGATTTGGTCCTTGGGACAATCCTAAAATCTAAGCCTCTCTACAGAAAGATATCATTTGAGTAAGTGGAATTAGAAAAGCAACTACAAGGATTATTAAATGAGGATTTTATTTGGCTTAATATTTCATCATGAGATGCTCCGGTGTTAGTTAAAAGATGGATGGAACATTGAGGCTTTGTATTGATTATAGATAGTTGAATTAGGTGACCATCAAAAAACGAGTATTTTCTAAAGTGACCACTTGTTTGATTAACTACAGAGTGCACAGGGATTTTAAAAGATTGTTTGAAGGTCGGGTTACCATCTATTGAGGATCAAGGAGGAGAATATTTCGGTCACTCTTGGAAAATTGTGTAATTGTATTGAATTGATGAAATTATTTAAGAGTAGGAGGAGGAAATAAAGAAATCATAATCCTCATCTTTTCATCGATTGAGCTATGACCAATTTAGAGGACTAAATTTTCTTTTAAGGGGGGGGAGAGTGTAATATCCCCCACTTTTAAAAATGTATTAATAAGGATTTATATGTAAATTGGGGGACCTATATGTAAATATAGAAATTACAAGGACTAAACTGCTAAGTTGCAAAAAGAAAAAAAAAAAGAAAAGGAAAAACCGAAAATTCGGTATTATCCCACCGCCTCCCACGCACTCTTTGTTTCTTCGAGAAACAGAGAGGAGCGGTGGGGCATGAGGAGTGAAGAAAAGAAGAAGAAGAGGGAAAAGAAGAGAGGAGGAAGAAGAGAGGAAGAAGAGGGAGAAGAGAAGAAGAAGAAGAAGAGGAGGTGGCTGCAGCGAGGGCTGCAGCGAGGAGCTGTGGGGCGTGGGGAGAAGAAGAGAGGAAGAAGAGGGAGAAGAGAAGAAGAAGAAGAAGAAGAAGAAGAAGAGAGGAGGATAGCTGCGGCATGGCTGCAGCGAGGAGGTGTGTGGCTTTGGGGAGGAAAAGGGAAGAGGAGAAGAAGAGAAGGAGAAGAAGAGGGAAAAGAGAGGCAGCTGCAGCAGCCAGGGCTGCAGCACCTCTGTTTCCCGCAGGTGGAAACAGAGGAGAGGATGTGTGGGGCGTTGAGGATGAAAAGGGAAGAAGAAGAAGAAGAAGAAGAAGAAGAAGAAGAAGAAGAAGAAGAAGATAGCTGCGGCAAGGCTGCAGCGAGGAGATGTGTGGCCTTGGGGAGGAAAAGGGAAGAGGGGAAGAGGAGAAGAAGAAGAAGAGGAAGAGAAAGAGGTGTGATACCTCTGTTTCCTGCAGAGGAAACAGAGGAGAGGGTGTGTGTGACGCCGGGGAAGAAGGGGCTGCAGCTGCGGCGATGGCAGCTGCAGCTGGAAGAGAAGAAGAAGAGGAAGATGAGCAGGGGAGGAGGGAGAGGTTGCGGCCGTGGCTGCGGCCGCGACTGCAGCAGTTGCAGCGGGGAGAGAAGAAGAAGAAAGGAAGGAGAAGGAAGAGGAGAAGGGAAAGAAGTAGCTACGGCTGCGGTTGTGGCAGCTGCAGCTGTGGCAGGGAAAGAGGAAGAGAAAAAGGAAAGGAAGAAGAAGAGAAAGGGAAGGAGAGGAAGAAGAGAGGAAGAGGAGAAGGGGCTGCGGCTGCGGCGATGGCAGCTGCAGCTGTGGCTGGGAAAGAAGAGAAGGAAAGGAAGAAGAAGAGAAAGGGAAGGAGAGGAAGAAGAGAGGAAGAGGAGAAGGGGTGGCAGCTGCGGCAGTGGCAGCTGCAGCTAGAAGAGGAGGAGGAAATAGAGCAGGGGAGGAAGAAGAGGCTGCGAGTGTGGTGGCTGCGACTCCGGCTGCGGCTGCGACGTTGGCTGCGGTAGCGGTGGTGGCTGCAGTAGCTGCAGTAGCTGCTTTTGGGAAAGAGAAAGAGTAGGAACGAGAGAAGGGAAGAAGGAAATAGTGCAGTGGAAGGGGGCTGCGGTTGTGACCGCAGTTGCGATTGTGGCAGCAGCAGCGGCGGCGGCTGTGGCAGCTGCGTTTGGGAAAGAAAAAGAAGGAATGAGAGTAAGAGAGAGCAGGTGACTGTGCCTCGATGTTCGACACGTGATGTAGTTACGAAGAAAGGAAGAAAACGGGAGCACAAAACGAAACAGAGAGAGGACACGGAGGAAAAGTAGAAAGATTGGACTGGCACCTTCCTTGGATATTCAGATCAAAATATTTGAAAGGCAAGTTTCCCACTTGTTTCGATCCTTTCTATTGCAAGTTTCCCACTTGTTTCGATCCTTTCTATTGCAAGTTCCCTGATCGTTTCTCCTATAATTGCTCTGATATGTCTTATTGCAAGTATCCTGATCTTCCTCACTGCCATTTTTATCTCTACATTTGCTTTGAATATGAGGAACTTTGAATTGTTCTAGCCTTGCATTTGTTATATCTCCTGTTTAAACGTAACGATTCGAATCTGTGCAACTTTTGAGATTCTGACCTTTTGATACCGAGCTGCCTATAAGTCTTTGTTGGAAACTCTGATTTGTTCAAAACTGATTTCATTGGAAACTAGACTCGTAGACCTTTCTTTGATATATGGATTGAAAGATTTGGAATCCAAACACCTGCCCAGTTATCTGTTGAATCTGACATTATGAATTCTGCCAACAGAGATTTTGTTCTACGACACTTGCTTACCAAATTATTTGTAACTCTCTCTGTTGGACAGTTCAATTCCTATGAAGCCTGTCTTATCTGAAAGTATTATCCAATGATTATTTCTGAGTAAATTGGAGCACGATTGATAGTTTGAATCATTTGTTCAATGTGCCTCTTGTATTCTGCCAGAAATCGAGCTTTGGTCGATTTCTCATATTCTGGTTTCATTCCTTTGGAAGTTGATATCCTTTAGCTTTCTTATTCAATTGAGCTTTATATTACTGCTTTGAGTTCTTGTATACTCTTGTCCTTAAAATTATTGCATTCTTGAAAACCATTGTGGAACGTTTATGCTATATCGTATTGACCCATATAGGCATATGTATATTCCATTGTTCCGCATTTGCTCCCGATATGTGCCTATTCCAGTTCATTCATTTTGACATTGAATTTATCTAACCTTCTTATTTGAATTGAGCTATATATGATTGTTTGGAATCCTTGAATGCTCTTGCTTTCATTTCGTTTCCAAATCTGAATACATTTGTGAGAGATTTGTTCCTTGCATCATATTTGACTCGTAAAGGCACATGTACGTTTGTTGTTCCGCGTGTGCTTCTGATATATGCTATTTATTGTTCGTACTGCCCTTTTGTACTCTGGTGTTTGTGGGATTGTCTGGACCTTTGCCAGAAATGGTAAAGGGTATGCGCTGATTTGCCCGCTTTGTGGGGTCCCGCTTTGTGGGATATTCTAGTATGCGCTTATTTGCCCGCTTTGTGGGGTCCCACTTTGTGGGATATTGCTTAGAGCCTGCGATGCTCTGCCGGCCCCTTTGACTACACCTAGACGTGGGTGGATGGAGCTCCCAGACGTGGGAGACTTTTGTCAGGTGGTCATTCAGAAATGGATGAATCACATTCTGACTGAGATCCCACTACACCTTCTGTATGTTTGATATGATATCCAGAGCTTTGGTTATGTGTTTCTGTACATGCTTTGGATAAGATTGATATGTTTGCAACGTCAAAGACGACGTTTGAGCTTCTGTACGATATTTGTTTTCGATATGCTCTGAAATGCTTCATTCACTGATGATATGCTTCGAAATGTTCCATATGCCGTTGATATGCTCCGGAACATTTCATATGCCATTGATATGCTCCAATTACTCTGTGCTCCTTTTGCTATGAACTGATATGTTCTGAAATGTCCTATCTGCCATTGATATGTTCCAATTACTCTGTGCTCCATTTGCTATGAACTGATATGTTCTGAAATGTCCTATCTGCCATTGATATGTTCCAATTACTCTGTGCTCCATTTGCTATGAACAGATATGTTCTGAAATGTCCTATCTGCCATTGATATGTTCCAATTACTCTATGCCCCATTCGTTATGGATCAAATATGTTTTGAATGACATGATACGTATGATTTGGTATCTATTGAGATGGTATCCTTGAGAATTCTTGTATTCTGCCTTGCATTATGATACCTTACTCGTTTGAAACCGTTCCTTTTGTTCTGAATATGCTTTGTCACTTGCTGAGCCGTTTTTGGCTCACTCCGTTGTTATATAAATCTTTCAGGTCAGCTTGTCACTCTTCGAGATGTTTGATTTGGGCTGAGGCAGTGGATAGCTATTCAGAATAATGGGCAAGTCTGGTTGGTTATTACGATATTGTTGTATAAGTATGTCTTGTATATAATGAAATGTTGTCGATGAACCGAAATAAATATACTGTGTCCAAGTGTTTGGAGATCTCTCTTATTTGGAATTTCAGAATGTTAAGTCTAATTTATGGTGATATGAACTTGTGGTGAATAGTTGGAGTTCTGATTGTATAATTCATTTAGCTTGTGGATTTATAAATGTTGTTCATGTTTGTCAAGTTGGCTTGGGTTGCCATAAATGTGAATTATCGAGTGATGTGATATATGATTATAAACTGCACAGGTTTTATGGATGTGAATATGAATAGAATGTTTTCAGTGTCCTCAAACGTTAGTTTGGATCCTGGATTGGTCTGTGACGAAAATTTTAAAAGTCATGGATATTTTGAGGGGCTTGACAGAGGTGGTATCAGAGCATTGTTTGAGGATTACTGAAATATTTGATATGTTGACATGCAAAATATATTGAGGTCTAATGAACTATAGTGATTGGTGGAAATTTTCTTTGATGTATTTTAGGAATCTGGGATGATGAGGACATTTGGTCCTCCTATTTCATTGTTTCTGATTAATTAAGGGGAATGAAAGGATTGTTTGGGGATATTGAATCAGAGTGGCGCAGCGGAAGCATGGTGGACCTAATTTCATTGGTGGTAGAAAAATGGATGATGCAAATGGAGAAGATATTTGATATACAAAATTATTCTAATGATCAAAAGATTTCTTTTGCTACGTTATATTGGAAGTAAAGACTTATTATTGACGGCAACAATGAAAAGAATTTTTGAAGATCAATGGCAAGAATGACAAGAACAAGTTTACCAATAAAAATATGATTGGAAATGAATCAGTAAGTAACAACAAGAGGATCAAGACATTTGGATTTGAAATTGGAGGTCATCATAAAAGACTCAATCATGTGTGAATTATAAGTTAAATTATGAAACAAGTTTGTGTTTTCGGGTGATTGGAGTCTATTTTACTTGTAGAAAGTTGGATCATAAAATAAAAGTTTGCCCTTTGAACAAGAAGAAAGAGTCACTGCCTCCTAAATCATCAGCCCATGTAAGAGTGTATGCTATCACTGAATATGATTCTGAAACTTCTGAATTAGTGGTCAAAGGTATTATGCATGTTTATGAAAGAATGCAAATATTTGTTCGACCATGGGTCCAATCTACGATTTGATTCGTAATATTTTGCTTATCACTTGGGTATTCAACCTAGACCACTACATTATGTGATATATGTAAGTACAATCATTGGAGATTCTTTGATAACGAACTTAAATCTAGTCCTCTTGTCTGATTCTTATTGGAGAACTTGAACTTTTGCTGATTTAGTTCTCCTAGAGATTTGGAGTTTTGATATTATACTTGGTATGGATTGGCTATCTTCCTATCATACCAGTATGGATTGGTATATAACAAATGATCACTTTTTGCATATTTGATCAGTCGATCTTTTATTTTGAGAGTATTGGACATTATTTATCTCCTTGCCTAATGTATCCCAGGATGACTTGTTTGGATTACCTCCAAATGTGATTTTGCTTTTGATTTGGTCCTTGGGACAATCCTAAAATCTAAGCCTCTCTACAGAAAGATATCATTTGAGTAAGTGGAATTAGAAAAGCAACTACAAGGATTATTAAATGAGGATTTTATTTGGCTTAATATTTCATCATGAGATGCTCCGGTGTTAGTTAAAAGATGGATGGAACATTGAGGCTTTGTATTGATTATAGATAGTTGAATTAGGTGACCATCAAAAAACGAGTATTTTCTAAAGTGACCACTTGTTTGATTAACTACAGAGTGCACAGGGATTTTAAAAGATTGTTTGAAGGTCGGGTTACCATCTATTGAGGATCAAGGAGGAGAATATTTCGGTCACTCTTGGAAAATTGTGTAATTGTATTGAATTGATGAAATTATTTAAGAGTAGGAGGAGGAAATAAAGAAATCATAATCCTCATCTTTTCATCGATTGAGCTATGACCAATTTAGAGGACTAAATTTTCTTTTAAGGGGGGGGAGAGTGTAATATCCCCCACTTTTAAAAATGTATTAATAAGGATTTATATGTAAATTGGGGGACCTATATGTAAATATAGAAATTACAAGGACTAAACTGCTAAGTTGCAAAAAGAAAAAAAAAAAGAAAAGGAAAAACCGAAAATTCGGTATTATCCCACCGCCTCCCACGCACTCTTTGTTTCTTCGAGAAACAGAGAGGAGCGGTGGGGCATGAGGAGTGAAGAAAAGAAGAAGAAGAGGGAAAAGAAGAGAGGAGGAAGAAGAGAGGAAGAAGAGGGAGAAGAGAAGAAGAAGAAGAAGAGGAGGTGGCTGCAGCGAGGGCTGCAGCGAGGAGCTGTGGGGCGTGGGGAGAAGAAGAGAGGAAGAAGAGGGAGAAGAGAAGAAGAAGAAGAAGAAGAAGAAGAAGAGAGGAGGATAGCTGCGGCATGGCTGCAGCGAGGAGGTGTGTGGCTTTGGGGAGGAAAAGGGAAGAGGAGAAGAAGAGAAGGAGAAGAAGAGGGAAAAGAGAGGCAGCTGCAGCAGCCAGGGCTGCAGCACCTCTGTTTCCCGCAGGTGGAAACAGAGGAGAGGATGTGTGGGGCGTTGAGGATGAAAAGGGAAGAAGAAGAAGAAGAAGAAGAAGAAGATAGCTGCGGCAAGGCTGCAGCGAGGAGATGTGTGGCCTTGGGGAGGAAAAGGGAAGAGGGGAAGAGGAGAAGAAGAAGAAGAGGAAGAGAAAGAGGTGTGATACCTCTGTTTCCTGCAGAGGAAACAGAGGAGAGGGTGTGTGTGACGCCGGGGAAGAAGGGGCTGCAGCTGCGGCGATGGCAGCTGCAGCTGGAAGAGAAGAAGAAGAGGAAGATGAGCAGGGGAGGAGGGAGAGGTTGCGGCCGTGGCTGCGGCCGCGACTGCAGCAGTTGCAGCGGGGAGAGAAGAAGAAGAAAGGAAGGAGAAGGAAGAGGAGAAGGGAAAGAAGTAGCTACGGCTGCGGTTGTGGCAGCTGCAGCTGTGGCAGGGAAAGAGGAAGAGAAAAAGGAAAGGAAGAAGAAGAGAAAGGGAAGGAGAGGAAGAAGAGAGGAAGAGGAGAAGGGGCTGCGGCTGCGGCGATGGCAGCTGCAGCTGTGGCTGGGAAAGAAGAGAAGGAAAGGAAGAAGAAGAGAAAGGGAAGGAGAGGAAGAAGAGAGGAAGAGGAGAAGGGGTGGCAGCTGCGGCAGTGGCAGCTGCAGCTAGAAGAGGAGGAGGAAATAGAGCAGGGGAGGAAGAAGAGGCTGCGAGTGTGGTGGCTGCGACTCCGGCTGCGGCTGCGACGTTGGCTGCGGTAGCGGTGGTGGCTGCAGTAGCTGCAGTAGCTGCTTTTGGGAAAGAGAAAGAGTAGGAACGAGAGAAGGGAAGAAGGAAATAGTGCAGTGGAAGGGGGCTGCGGTTGTGACCGCAGTTGCGATTGTGGCAGCAGCAGCGGCGGCGGCTGTGGCAGCTGCGTTTGGGAAAGAAAAAGAAGGAATGAGAGTAAGAGAGAGCAGGTGACTGTGCCTCGATGTTCGACACGTGATGTAGTTACGAAGAAAGGAAGAAAACGGGAGCACAAAACGAAACAGAGAGAGGACACGGAGGAAAAGTAGAAAGATTGGACTGGCACCTTCCTTGGATATTCAGATCAAAATATTTGAAAGGCAAGTTTCCCACTTGTTTCGATCCTTTCTATTGCAAGTTTCCCACTTGTTTCGATCCTTTCTATTGCAAGTTCCCTGATCGTTTCTCCTATAATTGCTCTGATATGTCTTATTGCAAGTATCCTGATCTTCCTCACTGCCATTTTTATCTCTACATTTGCTTTGAATATGAGGAACTTTGAATTGTTCTAGCCTTGCATTTGTTATATCTCCTGTTTAAACGTAACGATTCGAATCTGTGCAACTTTTGAGATTCTGACCTTTTGATACCGAGCTGCCTATAAGTCTTTGTTGGAAACTCTGATTTGTTCAAAACTGATTTCATTGGAAACTAGACTCGTAGACCTTTCTTTGATATATGGATTGAAAGATTTGGAATCCAAACACCTGCCCAGTTATCTGTTGAATCTGACATTATGAATTCTGCCAACAGAGATTTTGTTCTACGACACTTGCTTACCAAATTATTTGTAACTCTCTCTGTTGGACAGTTCAATTCCTATGAAGCCTGTCTTATCTGAAAGTATTATCCAATGATTATTTCTGAGTAAATTGGAGCACGATTGATAGTTTGAATCATTTGTTCAATGTGCCTCTTGTATTCTGCCAGAAATCGAGCTTTGGTCGATTTCTCATATTCTGGTTTCATTCCTTTGGAAGTTGATATCCTTTAGCTTTCTTATTCAATTGAGCTTTATATTACTGCTTTGAGTTCTTGTATACTCTTGTCCTTAAAATTATTGCATTCTTGAAAACCATTGTGGAACGTTTATGCTATATCGTATTGACCCATATAGGCATATGTATATTCCATTGTTCCGCATTTGCTCCCGATATGTGCCTATTCCAGTTCATTCATTTTGACATTGAATTTATCTAACCTTCTTATTTGAATTGAGCTATATATGATTGTTTGGAATCCTTGAATGCTCTTGCTTTCATTTCGTTTCCAAATCTGAATACATTTGTGAGAGATTTGTTCCTTGCATCATATTTGACTCGTAAAGGCACATGTACGTTTGTTGTTCCGCGTGTGCTTCTGATATATGCTATTTATTGTTCGTACTGCCCTTTTGTACTCTGGTGTTTGTGGGATTGTCTGGACCTTTGCCAGAAATGGTAAAGGGTATGCGCTGATTTGCCCGCTTTGTGGGGTCCCGCTTTGTGGGATATTCTGGTATGCGCTTATTTGCCCGCTTTGTGGGGTCCCACTTTATGGGATATTGCTTAGAGCCTGCGATGCTCTGCCGGCCCCTTTGACTACACCTAGACGTGGGTGGATGGAGCTCCCAGACGTGGGAGACTTTTGTCAGGTGGTCATTCAGAAATGGATGAATCACATTCTGACTGAGATCCCACTACACCTTCTGTATGTTTGATATGATATCCAGAGCTTTGGTTATGTGTTTCTGTACATGCTTTGGATAAGATTGATATGTTTGCAACGTCAAAGACGACGTTTGAGCTTCTGTACGATATTTGTTTTCGATATGCTCTGAAATGCTTCATTCACTGATGATATGCTTCGAAATGTTCCATATGCCGTTGATATGCTCCGGAACATTTCATATGCCATTGATATGCTCCAATTACTCTGTGCTCCTTTTGCTATGAACTGATATGTTCTGAAATGTCCTATTTGCCATTGATATGTTCCAATTACTCTGTGCTCCATTTGCTATGAACTGATATGTTCTGAAATGTCCTATCTGCCATTGATATGTTCCAATTACTCTGTGCTCCATTTGCTATGAACAGATATGTTCTGAAATGTCCTATCTGCCATTGATATGTTCCAATTACTCTATGCCCCATTCGTTATGGATCAAATATGTTTTGAATGACATGATACGTATGATTTGGTATCTATTGACATGGTATCCTTGAGAATTCTTGTATTCTGCCTTGCATTATGATACCTTACTCGTTTGAAACCATTCCTTTTGTTCTGAATATGCTTTGTCACTTGCTGAGCCGTTTTTGGCTCACTCCGTTGTTATATAAATCTTTCAGGTCAGCTTGTCACTCTTCGAGATGTTTGATTTGGGCTGAGGCAGTGGATAGCTATTCAGAATAATGGGCAAGTCTGGTTGGTTATTACGATATTGTTGTATAAGTATGTCTTGTATATAATGAAATGTTGTCGATGAACCGAAATAGATATACTGTGTCCAAGTGTTTGGAGATCTCTCTTATTTGGAATTTCATAATGTTAAGTCTAATTTATGGTGATATGAACTTGTGGTGAATAGTTGGAGTTCTGATTGTATAATTCATTTAGCTTGTGGATTTATAAATGTTGTTCATGTTTGTCAAGTTGGCTTGGGTTGCCATAAATGTGAATTATCGAGTGATGTGATATATGATTATAAACTGCACAGGTTTTATGGATGTGAATATGAATAAAATGTTTTCAGTGTCCTCAAACGTTAGTTTGGATCCTGGATTGGTCTGTGACGAAAATTTTAAAAATCATGGATATTTTGAGGGGCTTGACAAGAACAGTGATCGGCTGTTGTTTGAGAAGGCCTCCAACTTTCATCGTTTGCGGATTTGAGTAGCCAGCTAGTGCGTGTACCGTAATGTCGGTCGGCTGTGGCTCTTCTTCCATATCTTCTTCTTCATGTTCAAGGCTCTCTTCTAGATGTTCAATGACCTCTTCTCCTACTGGTTCAATCATAAGAAGTCTACCTTTTTTACAGCGATGCTCGCGGCTCCACATCGTCGCAATGCCAACATAACCCCTTCGCAGATCGCTCCCGAAGTTCTTCTCTTGTTAACCTTTTCGGTGCAGGGACTCAGTTGATAGTAGGGGGGGCTGAGGGCTTTAGTATTGTAGGTCGTGGAGTGATCCTAGTCCTCCGGGCTTCATGGTTCAATCGCTCCTCTTGTAGTCATGCGAAAGAGATGGCTGCCATAAGCATGTAAGGTTGTTGCGCCTTAACTTCTCCCCGGATCTCCGGCTTTAAGCCCTCAATAAAGGTTCCCAATAACTGTTTTTCAGACCAATCATGAGTTTGATTAGATAACCTTTCAAACCTGGTCTGGTACTCCTGAATGGTGGAGGTTTGTCAGATCTTTGCTAGTTGTCCGTCAATGTTCTCATAATAAGTTGGTCCGAAGCGGATCAGTAGTCTTTCTTTGAATTGTCGCCATGAAAGGACTCCCTAAGTGTGTTCAAACCAGTCAAACCATTGTATGGCATCCCCTTCAAGATGTATAGCTGCAATTTCCACCATGGATGCATCCGCAGTTTTATGGTACCGAAAATATCGCTCCGCGCGCGAGATCCAACCAATTGGGTCTCCTTCTTCCCATCTAGGGAAGTCCACTCTCATGCACGAATAGTTGGGGTCGGTCATAGAGCCTCCCCTCTCTTGGAAGTCATCTCTTTGGGCATGATGTGATTGGTTAGAGCTCTCTCCTTGATGTGATTTCTTCGGGCTTGGTGGTTGGCCCAAACTGAATTCGATAAGGAGAGTCCGAATCTTATCCTCCATTCGTGCCTCAAAGGCTTCAAATTTTGCATTGATTGTCTCCTCAGATGCCATAGTATATGACTCCAAATCTGTGATGTTAAGATCTCTCTTTTGTTGATAGGTTAAAGGCATATATAGGTTTGATAGAAATCCGTGAAAGTTTGCTGCAGAATTGTGTTATCTTGTAAGAGCAGAATTATCGTCGAAGAAATAGCGGTTTCTCGATGAAATCTCCACAAAAAATTTGAGAGATTTGAGGAGGGAATTGACAGCAATATCTCAGTTTATATGACAGTAAGGATGTCCAATTTAATCAAGAAAATTTTGGCAATAACAGCAAGAAAATTGGTGTAAGTTGCGATGGCAGAATTTTTGTCAAAAAATTTCAGCAACTTACGATGAAAATTTGCAGCAATATAGGAACGAAATTTTTTTTTTTTTGGATTTTCGAATAGGGATAACTAAATTGCAGCAACAGTAAGGTAGGAAACCAGAACCTATTGCAATTCACGGGGAGATCAAAGGATGATCTGTGTTGGTGGAGATGACGGGGGAATTTGACGACGATCTTTTAAGCAATTGTGGGAATTGCTTTGAGCGGTTGTGGAGGGTTGATGGATGACAGTAGAAGGGCAGCGAGATGCCAAGAACGCTGCTCTGATACCAGGTGTTAGAACCCTTGCAGATTTTAAACTTGGGGTTGATCTCTTTAAGGGATCAGCCTCCTTGGAACTCTATAGGGGTTCCTCCCTCCAAGTTGCTGCTCAAAGGCTGCAGAAAAGATTCATCTATTGCTTATCAAAAGAGAAGGAATACATGGCTATTTATAGGGCTTCTAAACCCTAACTCCTAATAGGACTCCTACTCAAGACTCCTATTCCCTTACAACTCCTAATTCTTCTCTAAGAAAAAACCTCCTACATGAATGTCCCTCTCAATTAGGACTCTCCTAGCTAGAGTCCTAACAGAATGTCCCTCTCAATTAGGACTCTCCCTCTCAATTAGGACTCTCCTAACTAGAGTCCTAACAGAATGTCCCTCTCAATTAGGACTCTCCTAGCTAGAGTCCTAACAGAATGTCCCTCTCAATTAGGACTCTCCTAGCTAGAGTCCTAACAAGATGGCAGCGATGCCATCTGTGAGGGCAGCAGCAGTTATTGCCCTTTCTCGCTATTGTGTCAATGATTTTGATGTCAAAAGCTTCTCTAAAATACAATGCATAGTTTAAAACTAATCTATCACATGAATAACCTGGCTCTGATACCACTATTGGAAAATCTAGGGGGCGACATCACTATTGAATCTCAGATTTTGATAATAAAGTCAATTGATGGATTAATTGATCTAATCCATATTATTGAGTTAAGTGTGCAGGATTAACTATGATAGCATGAAGACATAAAGCAAGTTTACCGGAGTCAAGTTCGATGGGTGTTCGAGAGTCCGCCGAAAGTCCAAAGAATCGTCGGAAGTGCTGCCGGAACCAACCGAGAAAGAATCGGGGACTTGCCGAAGTTTTCAGAAGTCCGTCGGAAAGATCGTCGGAGGTTCATAGAGATCACTGAGAGGGTTCGGATACTTGCCAAAGACTCGTTGAACTCGCCACAAGACTAGGAGCCCGCTAGGAGTCCGCTGGAAGAAATTTGAGGGTGTATCAGAAGTCCGATGGAAGTTCGCTGGAAAGCTCACCGGAAGAAAACTCTACGTTGCTGGTTAAAATTTGCTTAGGGCTATGTCTTAATTTCATAGTTTGTATATAATTTGGGTTAGGATTAAGGGTTAATCCTATACCCCGATGAGGGCCACTTGGGCCCGAGTTTGGACTGGTTTGGGCAAAGTTTGGAGCCCAACTAGTGAGCTGGAACAGTCCAGGCGGTGGCACCGCCCAGAACTCGAGAGATCCAACGGTGGCACTGCTAGTACATTGCCGGACTCGGCGGTGGCACTGCCCATAACTTGAGAGATTCGGCGATGGCATCGCTAGTACACTGCCGGACTAGGCGGTGGCACCACCCAGAACCTGAGAGGACTGGCGGTGGCACCGCCAGTACACTGTCAGTGTTAGACACTAAAAGGCTGTGGCACCGCCACTGACAGGCGGTGGCATCGCCAGCACCGAGAAAACCAAAAGCAATTCAAATTTGGAGTCCAAATTTGAATCCTCTTGGGGCCTATAAATACCCTTTAATTCTCAACAGAGATTACACCTTTTTGTTAAGTTAGAAAGTGAGAAAAAGTCTAGCAAAGTCTTGTTTTCAATAGCTTAAGTGTTCACCTCCCTCTTTCTCTTTGGAAAAATATGTAAGAGTGTGAACCACTTATAAGAAGGTTGTAAGAGGGGTATTTGGTCCTTCCCCTACGAAGTGATTTGCTAGTGGAAGTTGGAAGCCTCATCGAAGAAGCTTCGAAAGTGGATGTAGGTCATTTGACCGAACGACTATACATCATGGTGTTCCTTGAATTTGTGAGTGTTTAAATTTCTGAACCATTTCTCTACTTAGCTATAATCATTCGGTTTTCATCTCCCTACTCTTGACTACCTTTACTTGAGCTATATTAGCTAAGTCATCCTTCATCGAATCAAAATCTCTACACATTTACGAAATCGATTTCAAACTTACGAGTTTTAATCCGCTCCACTAATTAACCCCCCCTCTTAGTGCTGCTCCGATCCTTGCAATTGGTATCAGAGCAAGGCTCACTCTCATATTTGGTTTAATACCCAAGAGAGATGGCTTACTCCGGCATACAAGAGGGTCACTCTATTACACATCCGTTTATGTTTAATGGGTTGGATTACACATATTGGAAGACTCATATGAGGATCTTCCTTATTTTCATGGATTTTGAGCTTTGGAATATTGTCGAAAATGGATTTCAAAAATCTTCTCTTTCGATGAGCGAATAGGATGAATCGGAGAAGAAGGTTTTTGCTTTAAACGCAAAGGCTATGAATGCCTTATTTTGTGCACTTGACAAAAATGAATTTAATCGTGTTTCGATTTGCGATTCGGCTTTTGATATTTGGAGAACTCTTGAGGTCACTCATGAAGGCACTAGTTGAGTAAAAGAGTCCAAAATTAATATTTTTGTGCATTCTTATGAACTTTTTCGGATGAAACCAAGTGAGTCCATCGGAGACATGTACACCCGTTTCACGGATGTCAATGGACTCAAAACTCTTGGTAAAGATTTTTCTAACTTTTAACTAGTAACTAAAATTTTAAGATCCCTTCCAAAGAGTTGAGATCCAAAAGTTACGACCATTCAAGAGACCAAGGACCTTAAAACATTTCTTCTCGAAGAACTTATTGGGTCTCTAATGACCTACGAAATGATATGCCATGCTCGTGAAGAGCTCGAGAATCCCCTTCCAAAGAAGAGGAAGGATATGATACTTAGAACACAAGAAGACTGCTTGAAAGGAATATTAAGTGATGAGGACAGTGACGATGACAGTGCACTTTTAACTCGAAAATTTAAAAAATTTATGAGAAAGAACAAATTTAAAAATAACACAAAAAACAAACTTGAATATAGAAAAAAAAAGTAATATGCTACGAATGCAAGAAGCCGGGGCACTTCAAAAATGAATGCCCCCAAGCCAAAAAGAAGTAACCGAAGAAGAAGAAAGCTTTAAAAGCAACTTGGGATGACTCAAGTGATTCTGAGAATAAAGAAGCTAGCAACAAAGAGGAGGCAAACTTCGCGCTAATGGCTTTATGAGGAGAGGTATGTGATTTAATTAATAAAGATTTATCTTTCGATGAACTTTCTATCGCTTTTCATGAATTATTTGATGAGTGTAGAACTATTAGTAAGAAGTTCAATCTATTAAAGAAAGAGCATGTCTTACTACAAAATAAGCTTGATAGTCTTCAAACTCCTCCATGCTCTAAGTGTGAACAATTAGAAACAATAAAAAATGAGAATTTACTACTTAAAGAGACCTTAAACAAGTTTAAGGTTGGTAGCAAAGGCTTGGACATGATACTTGCAAACAAGGGTCACGTCGCAAATAGAAGTGGAATTGATTTTGTAAGAGGATCTCACCAAAATCCTACCACCTTCATTAAAGGACCCACATTATATGCTTCACCTTATTTGAAATGTAACTTTTGTTGTAAATCCGGACATGTTGTTTACATTTGTCCATTTAAGAAAATTAGTCCACATAAATTAATATGGGTTCCTAAAGGAATTATAAATAATTCAATGATAAATGATAAAATTAGTAGATCAATTTTTGAGGCACTCAAATTCAAATGGGTACCTAAAAATCATCCTCTTTTGTAGACAAACTCACAAGCTAGTAGTAAGAGATGATATCTTGATAGTGGATGCTCAAGGCATATGATCGGAGATCCATCTTATTTCTCTATGCTCACTAACAAAGAAGAAGGGTATGTCACCTTCGGAGACAACAACAAAGGTAAAATCATTGGCAAGGGAACCATAGGTAACAAATCAAGTTTTTCAATTGATGATTTGTTGCTAGTTGATGGATTAAAATATAATCTCTTAAGCATTAATCAATTATACGATAAAGGTTACATCGTTAGATTTGAAGCATTATTGAAAAATCAAACAATAACATATCAATGATTGCCTTAAAACAAAATAATGTCTACACCATCAACCTTGATGAACTTAGTAATGAAATATGCTTTTCTACTTTAAATGATGATGCTTGGCTTTGGCATAGGAGATTAGGTCATGCAAGTATGAAACTAATATCTAAGATTTCATCTAGAGAGTTAGTACGAGGGGTTCCCAATATGAAGTTTATTAAAGACAAAGTGTGTGATGCTTGTCAACTAGGAAAACAAATAAAAACTAGTTTCAAACCTAAAAATCAAATTAGCACCACTAGACCATTACAATTGATCCATTTAGACTTATTTGGACCAATTGACATAACGAGTCTAGGAGGAAGCAAATATGCATTCGTAATTGGAGATGACTATAGTAGATACACTTGGACCTATTTCTTGGCTCACAAAAGTGATTGTTTCAAATGTTTCTCTAAATTTTGTAAACTTACTCAGAACAAAAAAGGATTCATGATTTCATCAATTCGGAGTGATCACGGTGGCGAATTTTAAAATCATGACTTCCAAAGTTTTTGTGAATCCAATGGATATAATCATAACTTCTCCACTATGAGAAATCCTCAACAAAATGGGGTAGTTGAAAGAACAAATAGAAGTTTACAAGAAATGGCAAGAACTATGTTAAATGAACATAGTCTACTTAAGTATTTTTGGGCTGAAGCCGTTAATACGGCTTGCTATGTCATGAATAGGGTTCTAATAAGACCATCTCTATCAAAAACTCCCTATGAATTATAGAATAATAAAAAACCAAATGTTTCTTATTTTAAAGTTTTCGGTTGTAAATGCTTTATTTTGAATGAAAAGGATGTCTTAGGAAAATTTGATGCTAAATCCGATGAAGGCATCTTTCTTGGTTACTTTTCCGTTTCTATGGCTTAAAACAAGCTCCTACAGTTTGGTATGAAAGGCTTAGTTCCTTTCTTATTTTAAACAATTTTACAAAAGGCAAGGTTGATACTACATTATTTATTAAATAATTTAAAAACAATTTTCTTATTATTCAAATTTATACTGACGATATTATTTTTGGTTCTTCGGATGAATAACTATATGAATCATTTGCCAAATGTATGAGTCATGAATTTGGAATGAGCATAATGGAAAAATTAACCTTTTTTTTAGAATTATAAATTAAACAATTTAGTAATGGTATATTTCTTAATCAATCTAAATATACATTAGAATTGTTAAAACGATTTAACATGGATGGTTCAAAAGCTATAAACACTCCTATGAGTACTTCCACTAAGTTAGACATGGATGAAAGTGGTGAAAGCTTTGATAAAAAAATATATAGGGGAATGATTGGTAGTTTACTTTACCTCACCGCAACTAGACCGGATATCATATTTAGTATATGATTTTGTGGTAGGTTTCAAGCTAATCCTAACCTGTCTCATCTTAAAAGTGTTAAAAGAATCCTTAGATATCTTAAAGGAACTCCTAATTTAGGATTATGGTATCTAAAATCCGATAATTTTGATTTAATAGCTTATGCAGATGCTGATTTTGACGGATGTAGGATAGATAGAAAAAGCACATTTGGAACATGTCAATTTTTATGATATACACTTATTTCTTGAACTTTTAAAAAATAAAATTCGGTTGCACTATCTACAGCGGAAGCCGAATACATAGCTGCAAGTGTATGTTGTGCACAAGTTGTTTGGATGAAAAATACATTGGAAGACTATAGAATTTACTTAAAGAATATTTCCATAAAATGTGATAATACAAGTACTATTTGTCTAACCAAAAATCAAATTCAACACTTTAGAACTAAGCATATTGACATTATGCATCACTTTATACGAGATTATGTCAATAATAATAATGTCATTCTAGAATTTATTGATACAAAGCATCAATTAGTGGACATTTTCATAAAAGCCTTAAATGAAGATCAATTTGACTTTATTAGAAGGGAATTAGGCATGTTGAATTGTCCTTGTGAATAAGCTTGATTGTATATATTTTCCAAAAAATTTTCATCATCTTTTCGTTTTTCGTGGATTTGACTTCTTTCTTATTATTGTAAACCTCTATGCTACCTTGACATGCGTTTGACATTATCCTAGTATATGATGTTGGATGTTTCTTTCCGAAATTTTGTCAACATTTTGATGGCACCTTCATGTTATTTTGGATGATTTGATGTCTTCCTTGAATGATCGATCTTAATGCCAAGTTGAAGCTTTATCAATTTTAATATTTCCTTTTCAAGATTTTTCTTCTTATGAGATGATTTTATGAATGGCTTCAATGATACGAGTTTTATGCTTGAAAACTCATCTTCTTTTTGTTGATGACAAAGGGGGAGAAGAATATACAAAAGATTTGACCGAACCACTATACATCGTGGTGTTCCTTGAATGTGTGAGTGTTTAAATTTCTGGACATTTCTCTACTTAGCTGCAAATCGCTCAGTTTTCATCTCCCTACTCTTGACTACCTTTACTCGATCTATATTAGCTAAGTTATCCTTCGTCGAATCAAAATCTCTACACATTTACGAAATCGATTTCAAACTTTTGAGTTTTAATCCGCTGCACTAATTCACCCCCCCCGCCCTCCCCCCTCTTAGTGCCGCTCCGATCCTAAATATCACATGCGTAGCGGAATAACATAAAATAAAATCCTGAAATATCCCAAAGATGTGTTCATCGATGTGCGAAGATTGGTACGCAAAATCCACAAAACTGAAATTTGTATATATAAAAGATTGTGTTACCTAGGGAGATCATATATCTCTGAATCCCTACAGATCTGTAGGAGAGGGTAAAAAAGGTCAATCGTCCTCCTCTCTAGCGGTGATCTACATAGTAGGGCTATGATTATGGTCCTCAAATCTCTAGGCCTGCTATCTGAGGAGGAGAAGGGGATATGAGAATATGAGGTGGCAACCAAGAGAAGCTCTAGCCTCTGGACCTTTAGTTCTCTCATATTTATAGAGGCCTCATGTTAACTTAACCCTAATGAATCCTGCCCTATTAGGTATTGGATCTCAATCTAACTATCAAAGCCTCTTAGATTAGTGGATCTCTATCCAATAATCCCTTATTAACTCTTATTAGATCTTTTCTATAGGATCTAATAATTCAGAGGCTTATTGGATATCCAATAAGATAGGGTCTCCGACAGATATCTCATATCTGAATCTCTACTCATCGTAATGCCTACCATATGTATGTGACTCTCTAAGCTCAATATCGAGTTGGCCGTGAGTCATACGTATCATAACTTCTTCTAGCTTAGTGAATTATTATTTCCATAATAATTTACTCGACTAATTGATTACGGATGTACTAGGCCACTACACCATAGTCCCTAGACGATATAGGGGATTCTAATCCATTGGACCTATCTGTTCTCAGTTACCATGTACCTATAGTCCCTCATCCATGTAATATCCTAGAGATCGTATACCGTGCATGGTGCTGTCAGACCCATATGGTTTCTACTCGAGTCTTGCTCTAATCGGAGAACTATTTCTCTCTCAATCCGAATGACCCTAGCTAGGGATTTGTCTGAGCAAGAACATATGGTATATTCCTCTCATGATACTGAGAGTGGATGATCCTCTATCGACACTCAATAGCTCTCGTAAGGTTGGCTACCACTCCCGATGACCGACTGTGCTCGATCTGGAACCTCTAAACCTATAAGTTCAGTATCAAAGAGTGGAGTACTCATACATGACATCTTTGGTGTCTCAAGTTTAAGGACTAGATACACCACTAGGATTAGGGAATCACTATATGAGAATAAAACATCATCAACCATCCAGCATTCCATGAGCGGATCAATCAATGAACTCATTTTCCAATAAGCACCTACATTGTAACCCTAGTATCCCCACATGAGCAACTATGAGATCAACCACCTCCATCATATGTACGGGTATATAATATTCCAGTCCGTCCGATTATCTCAATGTCCCTCTCGAATAACATATGGCCGGGATTATTTAGGATATGTGTTTAAAGACGAATCGGTCTCACTATCATGATCCGATTCTCATTGTACAGATCCATGGACATCACAATATATATATACAATGAGTAATATAAAGTAATAAAATATCAAATAATATAATGAGCAAAAAGAATGCGTATCATGTCACATGTGCCATCACTCACGTGATTGGCTTATTAGGCACATATGACTAGCAAGATCTGAAACTTCTACACCTATAAGTTCAGTATCAAAGAGTGTAATATTCATACAGGACATTCGTGGTGTCTCAATTCTAAGGACTAGATAAACTATTGAGATAATGGAATCGTTGTCTGACAATAAGGTATCATTAACTATCTAACATTTCATGAGCAAATCAATCAGTAAACTCATTCTCTATTAAGCACTTGTGCGGTATCCCTAGTGTCCCCACATGAGTAGCTATGAGACTAGCTACCTCCATCATATGGACAGGTATATAACATACCAGTCTATCCGATCATCTCGTTATCCATCTCGAGTGACTTATGACCGGGATTTTTTAGGGTCTATGTTTAAAGGCGAATCGGTCTCATTTCGTGATCTCATCACAATCTGATTCTCATTGTGTAGATCCATGTACATAACAATCCGATTCTCATTATGTAGATCCATTCAATGACTTGGAGCCACGACAAGCAGTGGCACTACTAGGACTAGCGATGGAATCGCTTGAAGCTCGACCTCCCAAGTACTGACTAGGTGGTGGTACCGTCGGTAGTTAATGCTATTAAGTGGTGGTATCGCTAGAGCCCAATCTCTAAGACTCTATCAGGCTATCGTACTGCTCAGACCAGTGATAGTACCGCCAAAGTAGGGTTGTCAGGCGATGGTACCGTCCAATAATGATAGTGGTACCATTAGTACCCGGAAACTCGAGATAAGATACTTTTTGACTTCATTTTTAAAGCTATTTGAAGTCTATAAATATCTTGATTTTTTCTGCTTGTCTAAGCACGAAAAGTGAACAAAAAAATTATGATCTAAGTGAGAAAACGCTGTTATAATTCCTTGAGAGTTTCCTTCCTCTTTCATAAGTGTAATTTCTGTTTAAGGGAGGGCTGAGAGAACCATAAATGTTATCTCCTAAAATTATGAAAAAGAGAATAGAACGGTAAGAGGGTAGTTGATTTTTACTCATTAAAAGAAGTTCAATAGTAAAAATCAATAACCTCAACGAAAGAAAAATCGAGAGGGTAGACATAAACCACTTTACATCGTCATGCACTTCTACAGATCGGTTGTTAGGCCTTTATCAGAAAGTTCATTGTTCTCAGCCTTTGCTAGGTAAAGTGACAACATAGCACATTTTTTGATGGATCCACGTGGCTGTGGAAGACTACAGCATATGTTGATGAACTTCCTGTCTTCGGTGCTGATTTTTCATTGGTTTTATCCAAGTTTACTTTCTTTTAGTATCGATTTATGTTACTTTGGTTTATCAATTGGCCTACAGAGGAATAAATCTTGAAGTTGATTTAGGAAGATACCAAGGAACACGGAAATCTCCACAACCAACTGGAACTTGTCAGCTAATGTTCTCTGTTCTCTAGTCTCCACAACCAACTGGATAAAGCCATCTTTGTTGGAAGTTACTTTCTCTACGCAGCATGCTCTTTGCGCTTTGTGAGTTTGATTTACCATGTTTTTGAAATGGAGATGCAATCTTAGTGGTCCACTACACTGTTTTGACCTCTTGAATCAACCAGAACCAGTTTCGACTTGCTTACTTTGGAGAAACTGCAGAATTGAATAGTTCTATCATCGCATCATCAATAGAGGGATACAGAACAACATTAACATTACGCGTGTTCGCTAGAAATATCTAGACAGAAGTACAAACCTATATTTAGCACACATTGAGAAGATTCCACCACGAAACATTGACAAATCAAGTGACAGGACAGTTTCAAATACTAGATTTATACGAACATCCACATGTCTTATAGTTGCTCTTCCTCTTCTACTCTTCTTCCTCAAATGCCGGCACCGGGAAGCTGTCGGAGAGCCCAGTGCCAGTCTTGAAGGTGATCTTCCCGGAGGAGGGATCGTCGATGAACACTTCGACGACAGAGAGCCAGAGAAGTAGCTCCTTGGTCTTGACACCTGTGATCTTCTTCAGCTTGCGTTGCTCCACGAAGGCGGTCACCTCGTTGGCATAGGAGACGTGCTGCTTGATTTTCTTGAACGTGTGCTCTATCTTCTTCTTCTGGACGAGCCACATGAATCCACTTGCGCGGTGGTAGCCGAACTCCTGGACGTCCTCCAGGGGAAGCAGTCCCTTGGGGAGGCCCAGCTCTTGGAGTAGTTGCATGGATTTCTTCTTACAGAGGGCAAGATCTCCATGGTAGACCTCGGCCTCAGCCTTGTAGTTCTCGATCATCTGCATCGCCATCCTCGCTAACTAGCTTGGACTATAAACACCGAGAAACGAATTAACGAAGAAGAAGAAAGCTTCAGGGGATGAGAAGGCTCAAGGCTGGTGGTGAAAGATGGAGGAGAGGTGGAAGAATTTATAGGACGGGACTGCTGCCACAAACAACAGTCTTTGGACCAATGCATTGGCAAAGGAAGTCAACTTCGATGGGCTACTTCTCGCTGCATTCTTGACTTTGGCAAAGGAAGTCAACTTCGATGGGCTACTTCTCGCTGCATTCTTGACTTTGGATAATTTAGCTGTGAGAGCTTGAAATCGTCTCCCATGGATCTGACGTCCTAACGTAAATGCAACGTAGCATTTACGTTACAGGCGCAGTTTGGTTGGAAGTTGGACGTCTACGCCAATCTCTGTGTTTATTTGAATGGCAGTGGAAGTAGGAGCGGTGTAATAATAAGACCTTAAACAAGACGCTGAAATGTTGTCGCGGTAACTCGAGGCTGAATTGCTCTTTTCTATGAGTCAACGTTGGAGTTCGGCTTAGCTAAAACATTCTAATTATATATTTTATTATACAAATAATTATTGGAAAAGACGTTAAAGCGGAATAATTCTTTTCCCCTCTTTGTGTATCAAAATGAGTTCCTCATCAAAATACAACTTGATATCAAAATACAAATATCAACCAGAACAACATAAACAATAGAGCAATAAATCAATCACAACAAAGTGAAACTAGTGAAAAACCCAATATGAAAAAAATTACGGGACCGTAGTCCACCTCAAACTTCCATTATCAATAGTAATGATAACAGGTATAGGAAATCTTCTCTAGAATAACCAGAGGATCATAATAACATCAAGAACATAGATTTTGGCTCAAGAATAACATATCATTATCATATATATAGATCTCATAAAAAAATTCTAGATCTCACAAAGTGGATATAGCAAAGAAAGTAGGTAAACCATAGATCAACACCGTTAAGATTGTAGAATTTACTATAAAAATTCTCCGTATAAAATATGAGCTAAAATTGACAACGTTTGATGACTAATCGTTAAATAGAAAACTTAAGATCTTAATATTTCTCTCGTTTTTCTCTCTCTCTCGTGCTGCCACTGCTGCCCACGTTCACCGCTCACGCTCGCTGCCCTCACCTTTTACCTTTTAATTAATATTTGGGCTCAAAAAACTCAATTGTCCAAGCTGGCTATAGTGTAGTCTTGGCACTCAAGTTGCAAGCCTCGACCGAAGTCCAACATCTCCATCAATCTCATATACTAATTTTATGTGGCAGGAGCAAGACTGGTTCAAGTGGCGACAATTGGCCCCTACCAAATTGAGGCTGACTTCCCTAGTAAATGCCGAGTTGGAGGTTTGGCTTCAGGCATTTTACTTTGGATTGTTTTTCTTTTCTATATATTAAAGTCTTCTTTTTGATATGTTTGAATGCAATAATCTGAAATGAACATTTTATGCAAATGAAAGTGAAGGAACAATCACAAGTAAGATCAAGCATACCCAAGTTTGATCATAATTTAGTAGTATAAGTGATATTTCACATTTTGTCGGAACATCAAATTTTAGAAGCAATTGGTTTTAATCTTGAACTATTAATTAAAAATATTTTAGTGTAAATTTATAATAATATATTTATCAGACCTTTATAAGTTAGTCTAATTTTTTTATCAACTTTCAATGTAACTCTAGATCACACATTACAATTGATGTGATTGACCTATAGTTATTAGAATTGAATCAAAAAATAACCCGATCAAAACGGTAGAAAGAAAAGAAGAGATACTGAGTTGGAGAGGAGTTGAGAAATGATGCAAACGACAAACAAAACTTTATTTCTTGTAGACAAGTTTCTACACTTTATTTTCCTCATGTTTTCTAATACTTTTTATCATAACAAGTTTCATCTATTTATATGGACATAAATGAGAGTTACAAGACTCAATTATTAAGGCTACATTCATATATTTTTATTATATATAACATGTCTAATTTACTAATGATTTATTATTTTCATAACCTTCATCTTCATGGTGATATTTGTTGTAACCTCTCTATTCTTACTAAATTATAAAGATTATAATTATTTTCACCAATGTGATCATGAAAGATATTTCAATTCTTTCTTTTAATTAAATTTAATTCTCTTAAAAGAAATCTTCATCATAAAATATTCATCCGAATCGAGGAGCTTGGTAAAAATATCTATAACTTGATCACCAGATTTGATGTAGTCCAATAGAACTTTCTTCTCCATGGAGGCGAATATTGATATGCTTGTTTCGTTCATGGAAGACCAAGTTCTCTTGGCCAATGCAGTTGCTGACTTATTATCAACGTGTATCTTTGTAAATTGATGTTGTGAATAATTGACTTCGTTTAATAGCTTCTTTAATCATATAGCATGACAAACACATGATGATACCGTTATATATTTAGCTTTACATGTAGATAATGCGATAATGGATTGCATCTTCGAATACCAAGGGAAAGCATGTCATTGATATAAAAAACAAAGCCTATTATCCATTTTAATCTTCTAGAGCTCCATCCCAATTACCATCGGAATAGCCAACAAGTAAAACATCATTAGAAAATGAATGTAGTAGACCATGAGTTATGATACACTTGATGTAGTGTAGAACTATTTTAGTAGCTTTCATCTGTTTTGACTTTGGTTCTTTACTAAATTAGCTTACTAATCTAGTTCTATATAGAATATCTGATCTCGTGCAAGTTAGGTATCTCAAGCTTTGCACTAAGCTTTTGAAATAAGTTAGATTAATTATGTCTCTATCATCTTGTCATGAAAATTTGATGCCATATTCAATTGGTGTGTTAACCCATTTATAATCTTCAATCTTTGAGAATTTCCTGTGTATATGCTTCTTGTGAAATAAAGATATATTCTTTACTTTTCTTTACTTTGATGTCAAAGAAATAAGATATAAATCTAATGTCAATCATTTCAAATTCTTGAACTATTATTTGCTTGAATTCTTCAAACACAAGTGAGTTCCTTCTTATAAATACAAAATTATCTACATACAAGTAAACAAGTAAGATATCTTAATTTTTGTTCATCTTCTTATAAATGGTACTTTCATAACAATATTGTTCATAACCATTTTACTTGAAGTAGGCATCAATTCTAGTATCCTATGCTCTAGATGTTCATTTTAAGTCATACAAAGCTTTCTTTAACTTAAGAACTTTCTCTTCATATTCCTTTTTAATATAATCCAATGGTTATTCTACGTATACTTCTTCAAGAAAACCATTCAAAATTATAGATTTAACTTCAATTTAATAAATTGACTAATTATTTTATGTGACAATGGATATAATCAATATAATAGTTTTCATTTGGATAACAAAGGCAAATATATCTTCATAATCAATGTTAGATTTTTGCTTTTAACCCTTTTGCCATCAATCTAGCTTTATATTTCTCAACTTGGCCTTGTGCATTTTTCTTAATTCTGTAAATCCATTTTACACCAATAGCATTATGTCCTTAAGGTAGTGATACTGATTGCTAAGTCTTATTTCTCTCGATAGAGTTGATCTCTTCATTCATAGTATCCTTTCACCTTTTATCTTTCATGGTATCTTTGTATTGAAGTGGTTCACTATATACAATGAGATAAACAAGATGTAATTTATCTATTATTTTATAAAAATCTCTTAGACTTCTTGTCCTTTGAAGTACTAGGCTATCTTCTAGAGATGATTGTGTAGAAGAAGATATTATTGATGATAGTAGTGAAGACGATAAAATAATTTCAAACTCTCTTTACTTTTGTACATATTCATACAACTCTTCAATGTTGCTCTCCCAATTCTATATGCCTTATTCATTGAACTCCACATCCTTACTTATAATAACTTTTGAATTGCTAGGATCAAATAATTTGTAGGCCTTAGATTTAGCATTATACCTATATATATATATATATATGAGTTTGATCGAGTATATATGTATAACCAAAGCACCCAAAGATTTTGAAGTGTGAGATAATTGATTTTCTTCTAGTCTATGCTGTTAGGATCAAGAGCACTAAGAGGGAGGGGTGAATTAGTGCAGCGAATAAAAACGTCAATTTCGTCAAATCTCTCGTACGATAAAAACCATTTTCGACGTAAAACCGATTTCAGAAACTTAACTTGAAAGCATACGTAAATGTATTGAAGGCAGTAAGCTATTGAAGGGGTTTGCAGTAAGGTAATAGCAGGAAACAAAATGCAAACCAGAGAAGATGGGAGTTTATAGTGGTTCGGTCAATCGTGACCTACATCCACTCCTCCGATTCCTCTTCCGTCGAGGCCATCGGCATCCACTAACGATCTTTCTTTACTAGTTGAAGATCAACCTCCTTCTTACACCACTCTTCTCCTTTTACCAGGTTTAGGAGACAACCCTTACAAGCACTTACTCTCCTCTCTAAAACAGAATCTTAACACTTAAGCTAGAGGAGGGATTTCTCAACCGATTTCTATAGCGTTTCTTTACTTCTTTGCTCTCTGTGCTTGTGTATTTTACCCAGGGATGGGAGGGGTATTTATAGGCTCCAAACCAGTTTGAATTCTGAGCTCAAAACTGTCATCTCCTAGAATTCTGGGGTTTGGCGGTTGCACCGCTTGGTAGAGCTCGGAGACTGAGCCTCTGGGCGGTGCCACCTCTTGTCAGGGGCAGTTGCACCACTTGGCAGAGCTCGGAGATCGAGCTCTGGCGGTGCCACCGCCTGACAGGGGTGGTTGCCCCGCCAAGTCTCGCTCGGAGACTGAGCCCAAGCGGTTCCACCGCTTGTTAGGGGCGATTACATCGCCTAGTCTCGCTCGGAGACTGAGCCCAGGTGGTGCCACCGCCTGCTTGGGGCGGTTGCACCACCCAGCTTTCCTGGGAAACCCTCTCCTGAGCGGTGCCATCGCCTAGCAGGAATTCTGGTCCGAATGAGTTGATCCATTCGGCTTAATTTTGGTCTATCAAGGGACCAATTGCCCCCAGATTAAGTTAATGGGATCACCTCCCATTCCTAACTTAATCTACATGCTAACTACAATATTTCTTAAGACATTTACTACAGCTTACTCCGGTTCATCAATCGCTTCTTTCGGCGAGCTTCCGACGAACTTCCGTTGATCATCCGATGAACCCTCGGTGATGCTCCTGCAGACTTCCGGCAAACTTTTGGACTTGCGATGATCCACTTGGCGAGTTTCAACGAGCTTCTTTTGCAAGCTCTTGGACTTCTCGAATTTGTTCTCGCAGAACCTCCGATGATCGTCCGGACTTCCGTCGAACTCTCGAACTCCCAACATGATCATAGTCTTGACTCTGGCATAACTCCTGCTGCATGTCTTTCTTTCATCGTAGTTAATCCTGCACACTTAAAACAAAACTTCGATCGAGACAATTAATCCTAAGTAATTAACCAAGTTGTCTGGCATGTCATTTGTCCCTCGACGCTTCGTCCGATTCTTCGGCGCATTGTCCTCTCCTACGGCCTATTGCCCAATCGGCTAGTTGACTATGCAACTCTGATATCCTTAGTGTAATACCCGCTCTTCTTGGTCCAATGCCTAAGTCCACGGCCCGAAGCCTTCTATCGATACGTCGACTGATCCACCGGCCCGACGTCCAATCTTTTAACATGTTCCTTCGGCATAACATGATTTTTCCTGCTTTAATTGTCTAGTCCTAATCGAAGCATCTTGCGTCACTCAAAACATAGATTAAAATATAAACACATATCAAATGGTTTCATCATCAAAATACGAGATTCAACATATGCCTCTTAAATGGCATATTCATCATGAAAATTTTCAAATGCTTGGGAGGTGAATTCACTTCCTCAATAAGTGGATGGTTTTGATGTAGAATTTGTTTTCATACTTCATAAAAGTTTTGAACATTTAGAATATGCTAAAGATTTCTCCTTTATCTTTTAAGAAATAAACCTAAGTTTTTCTTATATAATTATCAATAAAAGTTAGAAAATAATGATGCTTACCAAAAAGATGTTAGAGTGAGCAACAGGACCATAAACATTAGTGTGAATAAGTTGAAGTGGCTTTTTTGCTCTGAAATTTGCCTCATGTGGAAAACATCTTCTTGGTTGCTTAGTAAGAACATACCCCTCACATATTTGACTTGTGGTATATATAAGAAAAACTATTCACTATTTTCTTTTGTTTATAATATGTTGAGATATCTGAAGTACAAGTGTTCAAGCCTCAAGTGCCACATCGTATTGAAATTGAAATTTTGATAATGAAATCAATTAATTTATGATCTAATTCGTGTGTTGAGAAAAGTGATGCAAGTCTAACTATAATCATGAAAAAATAAAACAATTAAAGAATCGAAGATTATGCTGAAGTCAAAGATTGGGCATTGGGTTGGAAGAATCGGACAATGCACCGAGAATGGATGGATCGAGTGTTACGCCGAAGGTTCAGATGATGTGTTGGGAGTTCGTCGAAAGTTTACCGAAAGTTCGGATGAATAATTGACATGCCGGACAACTGAGATTGCTTATATTGTAATTGTTTTATCCTTAATTATCGTAATTAGGTGTCAATTTGAGTTAGTTTGGGGAGTAATAATACTAACTCAATTAAGAGCCAACTGAGCCCGAATTAGGGCTGAATTGGGTCTATTGTTTGGCCCATTTAGTAACCTAGAGCCACGTCAAGTGGTGGCACTGCCAGGGCTGGTAGTGGAATCACTTGAGGCTCAGCCTCCCAGGTATTATCTGGGTGGTGGTACCACCGGCAGTTAATGCTATCAGGCAGTGGTATTGCCCGAGCCCAATCTTCGAGGCTCTATTAGGGAGTCGTATCACTCAGACTAGAGGTAATACTGCTAAAGTAGGGTTATCAAGTGATGGTACTACCAGTACACGGAAACTCAGGATAAGACACTTTTTAGTTCTATTTTTGAAGCCATTTGGAGCCTATAAATATCCCAATCTTTTCTGCTTACCTAAGCATGAAAAGTAAACAAAAAACTTATGGTCTGAGTGAGAAAATACTATTATAATCCCTTAAGAGTTCTCCTACTCTTCTCTAAGTGCAATTTCTATTTAAGTGAGGACTGAGAGAACTGTAAAGGTTATTTCCTAAACCTGTAAAAAAGAGAATAGTACTGTAAGAAGGTAATTGTTCTTCACCCATTGAAAAAAAATCAATACTAGAAGTCGGTTACCTCAACAGAAGAGGAATCATGAGTGGACATAGGTCACGATGACTGAACCACTAAAAAATTGGTGTGCCTTCTCTTCTTTGCCTTTTTCTTTATAGTGCTTACTGATTTGACTGTTCACTCCACTTCACACTTTCTCTAAGTTCAAACGCATTTCCGATACGATTATATCGAATGAAGTTTTTAAATCGTCGATGTTTTTATGTAAGCACTAATTCACCCCCCCCCCTCCCTCTTAGTGCTGATTTCGGTCCTAATAGTTGGTATCAAAGCAAAGGTTTTTCTTATCTGGTTTAACACCTAATAGAAATGACTTTTGCTGACAATCAATAGGGTATTTCTATCACTCGTCATCCTATGTTCAATGGGATGAACTACATGAATTGAAAAACTCGAATTAGAATTTTCTTGCTTTCTATGGATTTTGATTTATGGAATATTGTTGAAAGCGGTTTTCAAAAGTTTTCTAAACCAATAAACGAATGGAATGATTTAGAGAAGAAGACATTCTCTTTGAATGCTAAAGCGATGAACGCTATGTTTTGTGCTCTAGATAAAAATGAATTTAATCAGATTTCTATATGTGAAACTACACATGATATTTGGTATATACTTGAAGTCACACACGAAGGCACAAGTATAGTTGAAGAGTCAAAAATTTATCTTTTGGTACATAGCTATGAGTTGTTTCGAATGAAACCAAGCGAGACCATTGGAGACATGTACACCTATTTTACGGATGTCGTCAATAGTTTGAAAGCACTTGGTAAAAGTTTTTCTAATTTTGAACTTGTTAATAAAATATTAAGATCCCTTTCAAAAAGTTGGGATCCTAAAGTAATGACAATACAAGAAGTAAAGGACCTAAACAATTTTCTGCTTGAAGAACTTATCGGATCTTTGATGACATATGAAATGACATGTTTATCATATGATGAACTTGAGAACAACCTTCTAAGGAACAGGAAGGACATGACACTTAGAACTAAAGAAGACTACTTGAGAGAAAACTCAAGTGATGATGATGATGATGATGATGACTTGACACTTCTTACAAAAAAAATTAAAGAATTCTTAAAATAGAACAAAACAAAACAAGATACTAAGAACAAAAATAAATCGAAAAAGGACATAGTGATATGCTATGAATGCAAGAAGCCGAGACACTTCGAAAATGAATATCCGTAAGTGAAAAAGGAGCTACTAAAGAAAAAGAAGATGCTCAAAGTAACTTGGGATGATTTAAGTGCATCCAAAGACGAGGAGCCAACCAATAAAGAAGAAGTTACAAACTATGCATTAACGACATTTGGCAATAAGGTATGTAACTCAAACGAATCTTCCTTATCTTATGATAAATTATTTAATACATTTAATGACGTATTTGATGATTTTAAATTAGTTAGTAAAAAGTATAAATTGTTAAAACAGGATCATGCTTCTCTTGCTAGTGAATTTAAAATGTTAAGAAATGAGTATGATGATTGTATATTAGCTCCTTGCACTAAGTGTGAAAAGTTAGATTCAATTAGGAAAGAAAATATTTTACTATAAGCAATATTAGAAAAAACTAAAATAGGTAACAAATCTTTAAACATGATCCTTGCTAATAAGGGTAATATTCATAGAAAGGATGGAATTGACTTTATGAGTAACACTCAACAAAAGCCAACTATCTTCATTAAAAGATCCACATTACATGTTTCACCCAAAAATAAATATAATTTTTATAGTAGATTTGGACATTATGCTTATGGATGTTCATTTAAAATGTATAATCTACACAAATTAGTTTGGGTTCCTAAAGGAATCATGAATAGCTCAATACTAATAGTTAGGATAGGTAAATCTATTACTAACAAATCCAAAATTAAATGGGTACCTAAAAGAAAACCCCCCTTTTTTGTAGATATTTTTATAATCAAAAGCTAGGCGCAAGAGATGATACCTTGATAGTGGATACTAAAGACATATGATCTGAGATCCAATACACTTATCTAAGCTTACTAGCCAAGACGAAGGATATGTCACCTTCGAAGATAATAACAATGAAAAAATTATTGGCAAGGGAACTATAGGTAACAAGTCAAGCCTCTTGATTGAAGATATGCTATTAATAGATGGTTTAAAATATAATCTACTAAGCATTAGTCAATTATGTGATAAAGGATATATCATCAAATTTGAATCTAATACTTGTATAATTGAAATACCATACAAAAATAGATCTATGATTACCTTAAAACATAATAATATGTATATTATTAATATTGATGATTTTTGTGATGAAACGTGTGTTTTGGCTTTAAACAATGATGCATGGCTTTGGCATAGGAGATTAGGTCATGCTAGCATGAAACCAATCACTTAAATTTCTACTAGAAAACTTGTAGGAGGAATGCTTAGCATCAAGTTTGTCAAAGACAAAGTTTGTGATGCATGCCAACTAGGAAAACAAATAAAAAGTAGTTTCAAATCAAAAAATCAAATAAGTACCTCTAGACCACTACAATTGATCCATATGGATTTAATTTGACCAATTGATATAACAAGTCTAGGAGGTAGTAAATATGCCTTAGTAATTGTTGATGATTATAGTAGATATACTTGAATATATTTCTTGACACATAAAAGTGATTGCTTTAAATATTTTTCAAAATTTTATAAACTTATTTAAAATAAAAAGGGTTTTATGATTTCATCTATACATTGTGATCATGGTGGTGAGTTTCAAAACCGTGATTTTAAAAAAAATTTTTGAGTCAAATGGGTACAACCATAATTTCTCTACTTCAAGAAATCCACAACAAAATGGAGTAATTGAGAGAAAAAAATAGGAGCTTACAAGAGATGACAAGAACCATGTTAAATGAATATAGCCTACCTAAATATTTTTGGGCTTAAGCCATTAACATAGTATGCTATGTCATGAGCAGGGTTCTCGCAAGACCATTACTTTCCAAAACTCCCTATGAATTGTGAAACAACAAAAGATCCAATATTTCATATTTTAAAGTTTTCGGTTGCAAATGTTTTGTTTAAACGAAAAAGATGCCCTAGGAAAATTTAATGTAAAATTCAATTAAGGCATTTTTCTCGGTTATTCCTTTATTTCTAAAGCTTTTCGTGTCTTTAATAAAAGAACCTTGGTTATAGAGAAATCCATTCATGTTGTTTTTAATGAGCTTCCCAAATTTAACAAATATAATTTTGATGATGATTTTGATTTTAATGCTTTAAATTTGAATAAACACTCTCCTCCCTTAAGCAACTTGGATGCATCTTTTTTCAAAGAATCCTTACCAAAGGAATGGAAGTATGTAGATGCTCATCATAAGGAGCTAATAATTGGGAATACATCAAAACATATTCAAACTCATTTTTCTTTTAAAATTTTTTGTACGAATGTGGCCTTCTTATCTCGAATTGAACCAAAATGCATTGACAAAGCCATAAAAGATAATTCATGGGTTATTGCAAAGCAAGATAAGTTATTGCAGTGCAGTGGAAAACTTTCGACGATTAAAACTGCATTCGTATGTTGAAATCCGATTTCGACGTAAAAGTCATTTCGAGCAGATAATGACTTTGAAAACTTACGGAAACATATTTGAAGTAAAGTAAGAAAGGCAGTTTGCAGTTAAGATAGAATTCATAATGTAAGCGCAAACTAAAATATGATGTTCATACGATAAAACCGATTTTCGTCTTAACGCCGATTCGGAAAATACTTAACTATGAAACACGCTCGTAAATGAGCAGAAGGTAGTAAGCTATTGAGGAGGTTTGCAGTAAAGATAAGATGCTCAAAGTAAATGCAAACCGAGATTTAGAGTGGTTCGGTCAATCTTGACCTATATCCACTTTTGGCTTCCTCCACCAACGAGGTCACGGACGTCCACTATAAGCCTTTCTTCAATAGGCGAAGGCCAACCACCCTTTTACAGTTTCACTCCTTTTGACAGGCTTAGGAGACAACCCTTACAAACTTTTCTCTCATCTCTTGAAAGATCAAAACTTGGAAAAAGAGGGAGGAGAACTTCTAGCCTTTACAACACTTTTGAGCTCTAAAAATCACATGGTAAGATTGGATTCTCGATGCCCTTTCATACAAGAAAGGGTGGAGTATATATAAGCCCCAAACTAGTTTGAATTTAGAACTTGAAAATGTCATCTCTCAGATTTCCGGGGTCATCGCGGTACAACCGCCTGGCAGCTCGGAGACTGAGCCTCTAGGCGGTGCCACTGTCTGACAGGGGTAGTTGCACCGCCCAGTCTCGCTCGAAGACTGAGCCCTGGCGGTGCCACCGCCTGACTAGGGCAGTTTCACCACTTGGTAGAGCTCGGAGACCGAGCTCAAGCGGTTCCACCGCTTGTCAGGGGCAGTTGCACCGCCCAGTCTCGCTCGGAGACTGAGCCCAGGCGGTGCCACCGCCTACCTGGGACGGTTGCACCGCCTAGCTTTTCTGGGAGACCCTCTCCTGGGCGGTGCCACCGTCGACCTTAGCGGTGCCACCGCCTAGCAGGAATTATGGTCCGAATGGGTTGATCCATTCGGCTCAATTTGGGTTTGTCAAGGGCCCAATTGCCCCCAAATTAAATTAATGGGATCATCTCTCATTCCTAACTTAATCTATATGCTAACTACGATATTTCTTAAGACATTTACTATAGCTTGCTTTGGTGCGTCAATCGCTTCTTTCGGCGAACTTCCGGCAAACATCCGACGAACCTCTAACGATGCTCCGATGGACTTCCGGCAAACTCCTGGACTTGCGACGATCCACTTGGCGAGTTCTGATGAGCTTCTTTTGGCAAGGTCTTGGACTTCTCGGATTTTTTTCCATAGAACCTCCGACGACCGTCCGGACTTCCGTCGAACTCTCGAACTCCCAACGTGATCATAGTCTTGACTCCGGCGCAACTCCTGCTGATGTCTTACTTTCATCATAGTTAATCCTGCACACTTATCTCAACATATGAATTAGATAACAAATGACAATTGACTTCATCATCAAAATATGAGATTCAATAATCTCTCCCTTTTTGATGATGGCAATCAATTGATAACGGATTTAATCTTAACTCTCCCTATCTATATGCCATACTTGAGATAAGTCATTCTTGAATTCAAGGCCTTTGAATTCAATAGACTTATTGATAATTTAAGAACTTTTAACCTTATCAATTACTCTCATCATGATTCCTATCATGATGTATCTTACTGAAAATGATGTCAAGACTTGACATCTATTCTCAAGTTTTACATTTCAAATATGAATGATGGTAGCAGTTCAACTTAAGATATCAACATGTAAATTTACAATTAAAGCTTTTGATATTTTAACATAAAGCAAACATTTCAAGTGTTTAGCAATCGTAGCATTTCATCACATGGTAAGATATCAACACATAAAATTATGATGCAAGTTCTTGATATCTTAACATGATGCAAACATGGCATAATGCAAATATGGCAATCATAGTTATCATCAATTCATATATTTTCGATGATGCAAGCATGGCATAATGCAAATATGACAATCATAGTTATTATCAATTCATATATTTTCGATGATGTAAGCATGGCATAATCATAGCATCAATACTCATAGCATCAATTCATATATCTCTCCCCCTTTGTCATCAACAAAAAGGAGAACGATATAAGCAAATTTTAAGCATAAGTGCGGTATTTATTCATGCCATTACTAGGTTCATGTCATTTTCCAATAGTGAGTGATAGGATACCAATTATACAAACATCTCAAGGAAAACATGACATGGAGATAGCTTTTAATACTTCTTCCTTTTCATTTGTTATTATCTTTTTGCATGAAGGAGGAAGGCTATTTGTGATACCAGCTATTTGTGAGTTTACTTTGAATGAAGTTAAAATCGATGATAGATTAAATCATACTCCATTTTTACAAGGATCAAGATATGTATGTGAAACAAATCCTTGCAAGTAAAAACACTAACATCCATATTTCAAGAAGGAATTTACAAGCAGGAATCATTTTGTCAAATCCATTTCTCAAAAAAATATTTTTCACGTGATAAGTGTATGAGAGATGTTTTTGCTAGTTGATTCCATATGTCAAAAATCAATGATGAGAATCAAACTCGATATAACATATGCTTATTAAATTCAGAAAAGGATAATGTATCGAGAAAATCCGATTGTTAGGATACCACTAGTTAAGAGAATCCAAAAATGAAATTAACACTTTCATGCATTCGGACAAGACTATATTATAGATTTTTAAATACAATCATGAAGACAAAACATGCTCATTGTTATGAAAATTTTTGTAAACATAATTTCCAACATGTAATTTTAGGCATGTAATGGCAATCAAGTGATTTGATCATTCAATCAATAAAGTCCGAAAAATGATTTTAACAAGTTTATGCATTCGGACACATTAACATTCCTAATTCTCTTCTAATGAAATCAAATTGTTCTTCGCTTAGAGGTTTTATAAAAATATCAGCTAGTTGATGCTTAGTATCAATGAACTCTATGATTACATCATGATTAGTGATATGATCTCGTATGAACTGATGTCTAATGTCAATATGTTTTGTTCTTGAGTGTTGAATGAGATTCTTTGTTAAATATATTGCACTTGTGTTATCACATTTAATGAGAATATTTTAAGATGGACTTTATAATCTTCTAAGGTGTTTTTAATCCACACAACTTGTGCACAATATGCACTAGCTGCAATATACTCAGCTTCGGTTGTTGATAGTGCAACCGAGTTTTGTTTCTTAGATTACCAGGAAACAAGAGAATGTCCCAAAAATTGACATGATCCTGATGTGCTTTTTCTATCTAATCTATACCCAGCAAAATCCACATTAGCATACGCAATTAACTCAAAATTCTCATATTTTGGATACCATAATCCTAGATTTGTGGTACCTTTAAGATATCTAAGTATTCTTTTAACCGCTTTAAAATGAGATATCTTAGGGTTTGATTGAAACCTAGCACAAAGTCCTACACTGAACATGATATCTGGTCTAGTTGCAGTGAGGTAAAGTAAACTTCTTATCATACCCCTATAAGTTTTTTGATCAAAGCTTTCTCCACTTTCATCAACTTCTAACTTAGTGGAGGTGCTCATAGGAGTGTTAATAGCATTTGAGCTATTCATATTAAATCTTTTTAGCAGATCTAAGGCATATTTAGTTTGACTAATAAAGATGTCATTGCTTAGTTGCTTAATTTGTAAGCCTAAGAAAAAGGTTAATTCTCCCATCAAACTCATTTCAAATTCGAGACTCATGGTTTCAGCAAAAGATTCACAAAGAGATTCATTCGTAGAACCAAAGATAATATCATCAACATAAATCTAAATAATGAGAAAATTATTTTTAAAATTTTTGATAAACAATGTAGTATCGACTTTGCCTTTTGTGAAATTATTTTCAATAAGAAAAGTACTAAGTCTATCATACCAAGCCCTTGGGGCTTGTTTTAAACCATAGAGAGCTTTAGTTAATTTAAATACATGATTAGGGAGGCTATTATTTTCAAATCTAGGAGGTTGTTCAACATAAACTTCTTCAGAAATAAAGCCATTAAGAAAGGCGCTTTTAACATCCATTTGAAACAACTTAAAATTATTATTACTAGCATAGGTAAGGAGCATCCTTATGGCTTCTAATCTAGCCACAAGAGCGAAGGTTTCTTCGTAATCGATACCTTCTTCTTGGTTGAAACCTCTGGCTACTAATCTAGCATTGTTTCTAACCACGATACCAGATTCTGTTAGGATCGGAGCGGCACTAAGAGGGGGGGGGGGGGTGAATTAGTGCAGCGGATTAAAACTTCGGTTTTAGAAAAATCTTTCGTACGATAAGAATGGAACTTGAAAAGCTTAACTCGAAAGTGTATTCTTAAAGTTGCGCAGCAAAGGTAATAAGGAACTAAAGCATGTAGGAAGGTTTGCAGTAATGTAAATAGCAATAATGAAATGCAAACCAGAGATTATGCCGATTTTAGAGTGGTTTGGTCAAATGACCTACATCCACTTGCGAGGCCCCTCTTCGATGAGGCTCCCACCTTCCACTAGCAAATCTCTTGAAATGGAAGGGTAAATACCCCTCTTACAACCTTTTACAAGCAGTTCAACCTCTTACAAATTTTCAATAAGAAAGAAGGAGGAGAACTCTCTAGCAAATTGAAAACAAGACTTGCTAAGACTTTCTAAGACTTTTCTCTCAATCAAATATTTCTCAAAAGTTGTAATCTCAGCTGAGATTTGAGGGGTATTTATAGGCCTCAAGAGGATTCAAATTTGGGCTCCAAAATTTGGGCTCCAAAATTTGAATTCTCTTTGGGTTCCCGATGCTGGCGGTGCCACCGCCCAGCCAAGCGGTGCCACCGCCCAGCGCTCGGGTGCTGGACGGTGCAACCGCCCAACCCAAGAGGTGTCACCGCCCAGCTCTCGGGTGCTGGGCGGTGCCACCGCTTGGCTCTCCGATTTCACTGGTTTGGCTTAATTTTAGCCCAAACCATATCTAATTTTGGGCCCAGTTGGCCCCTAACCAGGATATAGGATTATCTCTTAATCCTAATCCTAATTACAAGTGAACTACATAACAAAAAACATATCCTAAGCAAGCTTTCAACCGCGAACGTCGAGTCTTGTTTCGACGAGCTTTCCGACGAACTTCTTCCGACGGACTCCCAGCAAGCTCCCGAACTTGTGATGACTTTAACGAGTAGCCGAGCCTTCTCGGTGATCTCCGTGAACCTCCGACGATCTCTTCGGCGAACTTCCGAAAATTCCGACAGGTTCTCGATTTCTTCTCGATTGGTTCCGGCAACATCTCCGACGATTCTTCGGACTCTTAAACGTCCATCGAACTTGACTCCGGTATACTTGCTTTGTGTTTTCTGGTTATCGTAGTTAATCCTGCACACTTAGCTCAATAATATGGATTAGATCAATTAACCCATCAATTGATTTTATCATCAAAATCCGAGATTCAACAATCTCCCCCTTTTTGATGATGACAATCAATTGATGACGAAGTTAAACATAACTCCCCCTATCTATATGCCATATTATGAGAAGATGAAAACACTTGAATTTCATCCATTGAATTCAAGCATAAACCGATAAGTTCTAATCGTAGAACTTATCGTTATTCTCATTAAGCAATAGTAAATGCGAAACTTTGATGAAAATCATAAGTCAAATTATATGGGACTATTTTTACTACGATAGGAGATAAAGATTTTCAACATGAATTTCATGATATGGATGTAAAGCATGCTTTCAATATGATCAATCAATCTTGTGATATTCTCAAGGATTTTGCATGGTATTTTGCAAGGCATATAAGACATTCATACAAGCTTTTGTAATTTATATAAGTCATGCTATCAAAATAGTACAAGTCATCACTTTTCTCCCCCTTTGTCATCAACAAAAAGGGAATGAGACTTGAAGCACATAATTTGTGATTATAACATTGATTATACAAAAATTTTATCATCCAAAATTAAGTATGCTAAAATGTTTATGTCGAGTTCATCATAAAGGAAAATTCAACATTCATCCATTTTATCAAATCTCTTCTTTCTATAATCAAAAGTTGTAGGTGTACAAGGAAGAGATCATGATTAAAAAATTCAAGTAGTAACTCCAATAAGTCAAGATCATAATTCGAATACAAACTCATTTAAATTCAAATTGTCAACTTGAAACTCATAATCAAGCCATCAAAATCAATTTCGAGATTCATAAAATTATTAATCTTGATCAAATGGGAGCGGTGTTTGACTCAAGATAGGATAAGATAATTTAACAAGTCATTTAGAATCGAAAGAGAAGGATTAGATTCACCGAGGAACGGAGAGAGAATGAAAAACTTTACGAAAAATCCATTTAAACACATTTATTCTTTAGGACAATTCAACATACCTAATTCCCTTCTAATGAATTCAAATTGGTCTTCGTTCAAAGCTTTTGTAAATATATCTGCTAATTGATGCTTTGTGTCAATGAATTCTAGAACAACATCATTGTTAAGGACATGATCACGTATGAAATGATGCCTAACGTCGATGTGCTTGGTTCTAGAGTGCTGAATTGGATTTTTAGTAAGACATATGGCACTAGTATTATCACATTTTATGGGAATGTTTTTAAAGTGAATTCCATAGTCTTCTAATGTATTTTTCATCCAAATAACTTGTGCACAACATGCACTTGCAGCAATGTATTCGGCTTCTGCCGTAGATAGTGCAACTGAATTTTGTTTCTTGGAAGTCCAAGAAACAAGTGCATGTCCTAAAAATTGGCATGTTCCGGATGTACTTTTTCTATCTATCCTGCATCCGCGAAAATCGGCATCTGCATAAGCTATTAGATCGAATTTTTCAGATTTTGGATACCACAATCCTAAATTTGGAGTTCCTTTAAGATACCTAAATATTCTTTTAATACTCTTAAGATGAGATAATTTAGGATTAGATTGAAACCTAGCGCAAAGTCCTACACTAAACATAATATCCGGTCTAGTCGCGGTGAGGTAGAGTAGACTACCTATCATTCCCCTATATGTTTTTTGATCGAAATTTTCACTATTTTCATCCATATCTAACTTAGTCGCAGTGCTCATAGGGGTGTTTATTGCTTTTGAATTATCCATGTTAAATCGTTTTAACAATTCTAATGTATATTTGGATTGGTTAAGAAATATACCATCACTAAGTTGTTTGATTTATAATCCTAAAAAGAAAGTTAATTCACCCATTAAACTCATTTCAAATTCATGACTCATACATTTGGCAAATGATTCACATAGTGATTCATCCGAAGAGCCAAAAATAATATCGTCAACATAAATTTGCACAATAAGAAAATTAGTATCGTCAAATGTTTAATAAATAATGTAGTATCAACCTTGCCTTTGGTAAAATTATTTAAAATAAGGAAGGAACTAAGCCTTTCATACCAAGCTCTAGGAGCTTGTTTCAAGCCATAGAGAGCTTTAGTCAATTTGAATACATGATTAGGAAGAAGAGAATTTTCAAATCCGGGAGGTTGTTCGACATATACTTCTTCGGAAATAAAACCATTCAAGAAAGCACTTTTGACATCCATTTGAAATAGTTTAAAATTATTACTACTAGCATAGGCAAGGAGCATCCTTATGGCTTCTAATCGAGCCACGGGAGTGAAGGTTTCTTCGTAATCGATACCTTCTTCTTGGTTGAAACCTTTGGCCACTAATCTAGCCTTGTTTCTAACCACGATACCATTTTCGTCTTGCTTGTTTCTAAAGACCCACTTAGTACCTATGACTAAGTGGTCACTTGGTCTAGGAACAAGCTTCCATATCTCATTCCTCTCAAATTGGTTCAATTCTTCTTGTATTGCAATGACCCAAAAATCATCTTTTAAGGCTTCGTCAATGCATTTAGGTTCAATTTGAGAAAGGAAAGCGGCGTTGGCACAAAAATTCTTGAAAGAAGAACGAGTTTGAACCCCTTTTGTTGTATCTCCTATAATTAGCTCCTTTGGATGAGCATCTACATACTTCCATTCTTTGGGTAAAGAAATTTCGGAAGAAGATGCATTCAAATGGCTATTTTGAGGAGGGGGTTCGTTTAAATTCAAATTATCAAAACCAATATCATCATCAAAATCATTTTTCTTTAAATCAGAAATTTCATTAAAAACTACATGGATAGACTCTTCTATTACTAAGGTCCTTTTGTTAAAGACACGAAAGGCCTTAGAAACGGAAGAGTAACCAAGAAAAATGCCTTCATCGGATTTAGCATCAAATTTACCTAGGGCATCCTTTTCATTTAAAATGAAGCATTTACAACCAAAAACTTTAAAATAAGAAATATTTGGTTTTTTGTTATTCCATAATTCATAGGGAGTTTTTGATAGAGATGGTCTTATTAGGACTCTATTCATGATATAACAAGCCGTATTTACGGCTTCGGCCCAAAAATATTTGGGTAAACTATGTTCATTTAACATAGTTCTTGCCATTTCTTGTAGGTTTCTATTTTTCCTTTCAACTACTCCATTTTGTTGAGGATTTCTTGGAGTTGAGAAGTTGTGATTGTACCCATTAACTTCGCAAAAATTTTGAAAGTCACGGTTTTGGAATTCACCACCGTGATCACTCCGAATTGATGAGATCATGAAGCCTTTTTCGTTTTGAGTTTACAAAATTTAGAGAAACACTTGAAGCAATCACTTTTGTGAGCTAAGAAATAGGTCCAAGTGTATCTAGAGTAGTCATCCACAATCACAAAAGCATATTTGCTTCCACCTAGACTTGTTGTATCAATTGGTCCAAATAAGTCCAAATGGATCAATTGTAATGGTCTAGTGGTGCTAATTTGATTTTTTGGTTTGAAGCTTGTTTTTATTTGTTTGCCTAGTTGACATGCATCGCATACCTTATCCTTAATAAACTTCATATTCGGAATCCCTCGTACTAATTCTTGAGATGAGATTTTAGATATTGTTTTCATGCTTGCATGACCTAATCTCCTATGCCAAAGCCAAGCATTATCATTTACGACGGAGAAACACATTTCATTATTTAGTTCATCAAGATTGATGGTATAGACATTATTTTGTTTTAAAGCAATCATAGTCATGTTATGATTTGGTTTTTCAATAATGCACATATTTGATTCAAATCTAACGATATAACCTTTATCGCATAGTTGACTAATACTCAAGAGATTGTGTTTCAATCCATCAACTAGTAAAACATCATCAATGGAAAAACTAAATTTGTTACCAATAGTTCCCTTGCCAATGATTTTGCCTTTGTTGTTGTCTCCGAAGGTCACGTACCCTTTTTCTTTGCTAGTGAGCATAGAGAAATGAGATGGATCTCCAGTCATATGTCTTGAGCATCCACTATCGAGATACCATCTCTTGCTCTTAGCTTGTGGGTTTGTCTACAAAAGAGGATGATTTTTAGGTACCCATTTGATTTTGGGTGCCTCAAAAATTGACCCACTAACTTTGTTATTTATTACTGAATCCTTTATAGTTCCTTTAGGAACCCATATTAATTTTTGTGAACTAATTTTCCTAAATGGACATTTGTAGGCAATATGTCCGGATTTGCAACAGAAGTTGCATTTCATATAAGAAGAAACATGTAATGTAGGTCCTTTTATGAAAGTGGTAGGATTTTGATGTAATCTTTTTACAAATCCAATTCCATTTCTATTTGCGATGTGACCCTTGTGTGCAAGGATCATATCTAATCCTTTGCTACCAACCTTAAACTTGTTTAAGGTTTCCTTAAGAAGCAAATTTTCATTTTTTATTACTTCTAAATGCTCACACTTAGAGCATAGAGGAGTTTGAAGACTATCAAACTTATTTTGTAGCAAAGCATGCTCTTTCTTTAAGATACTTAACTTCTTGCTAACAGTTCTACATTCATCAAATAATTCATGAAAAGCGATAGAGAGTTCTTCAAAAGATAAATCTTCATTAAATAAATCACATACCTCTTCTCCTAAAGCCATTAGCGCATAATGAGCAACTTGCTCGGTGTTGGACTCCTCTTCTTCGGACGCACTTGAATCATCCCACGTTGCCTTGAGCGCCTTCTTCTTTGATGTTCTCTTCTTGGCTTGAGGACAATCATTCTTATAGTGTCCCGGTTTTTTGCATTCATAGCAAATCACTTGGTCCTTCTTTTGTTCAAATTTGTTTTTTGTATTATTTTTAAATTTGTTCTTTCTTAAGTATTTCTTAAATTTTTGAGTCAAAAGTCCAATGTCATTGTCACTGTCCTCATCACTTGATGTTCCTTTCAAGTGGTCTTCTTGTGATTTGAGTGTCATATCCTTCCTGTTCTTTGGAAGGGGGTTCTCGAGCTTGTCATGAGCTTGACATGTCATTTCGTAGGTCATTAGAGACCCAATGAGTTCTTCAAGAGGGAATGCTTTAAGGTCTTTGGCCTCTTGAATGGCCGTAACTTTTGGATCCCAACTTTTAGGGAGAGATCTTAAGATTTTAGTTACTAGTTCAAAGTTAGTAAAATCTTTACCAAGAGCTTTGAGTCTATTGATGACATCCGTAAACCGGGTGTACATGTCTCCGATGGACTCACTTGGTTTCATTCGGAAAAGTTCGTAAGAGTGCACAAGGATGTTGATTTTGGACTCTTTCACTCGACTAGTGCCTTCATGAGTGACCTCAAGAGATCTCCAAATATCAAAGGCCGAATCACAAATTGAAACACGATTAAATTCATTTTTGTCTAGTGCACAAAACAAGGCATTCATAGCCTTTGCATTTAAAGCAAAAACCTTCTTCTCCGATTCATTCCATTCGCTCATCGGAAGAGAAGATTTTTGAAATCCGTTTTCAACAATAGACCAAAGCTCAAAGTCCATAGAAATGAGGAAGATCCTCATGCGAGTCTTCCAATATGTGTAATCCGACCCATTAAACAAAGGTGGTCGTGCAATAGAGTGGCCCTCTTGCATGCCGGAGTAAGCCATCTCTCTTGGGTATTAAACCAAATATGAGAGATAACCTAGCTCTGATACCACTTGTTAGGATCGGAGCGGCACTAAGAGGGGGGGGGGGGTGAATTAGTGCAGCGGATTAAAACTTCGGTTTTAGAAAAATCTTTCTTACGATAAGAACGGAACTTGAAAAGCTTAACTCGAAAGTGTATTCTTAAAGTTGCGCAGCAAAGGTAATAAGGAACTAAAGCATGTAAGAAAGTTTGCAGTAATGTAAATAGTAATAATGAAATGCAAACCAGAGATTACGCCGATTTTAGAGTGGTTCGGTCAAATGACCTACATCCACTTGCGAGGCCCCTCTTCGATGAGGCTCCCACCTTCCACTAGCAAATCTCTTGAAATGGAAGGGTAAATACCCCTCTTACAACCTTTTACAAGCAGTTCAACCTCTTACAAATTTTCAATAAGAAAGAAGGAGGAGAACTCTCTAGCAAATTGAAAACAAGACTTGCTAAGACTTTCTAAAACTTTTCTCTCAATCAAATGTTTCTCAAAAGTTGTAATCTCAGCTGAGATTTGAGGGGTATTTATAGGCCTCAAGAGGATTCAAATTTGGGCTCCAAAATTTGAATTCTTTTTGGGTTCCCGATGCTGGCGGTGCCACCGCCCAGCAAAGCGGTGCCACCGCCCAGCGCTCGGGTGCTGGACGGTGCAACCGCCCAACCCAGGAGGTGTCACCGCCCAGCTCTCGGGTGCTGGGCGGTGCCACCGCCCAGCCAGGCGGTGCCACCGCTTGGCTCTCCGATTTCACTGGTTTGGCTTAATTTTAGCCCAAACCATATCTGATTTTGGACCCAGTTGGCCCCTAACCAGGATATAGGATTATCTCTTAATCCTAATCCTAATTACAAGTGAACTACATAACAAAAAACACATCCTAAGAAAGCTTTCAACCGCGAACGTCGAGTCTTGTTTCGGCGAGCTTTCCGACGAACTTCTTCCGACGGACTCCCAGCAAGCTCCCGAACTTGTGATGACTTTAACGAGTAGCCGAGCCTTCTCGGTGATCTCCGTGAACCTCCGACGATCTCTTCGGCGAACTTTCGAAAATTCTGACAGGTTCCCGATTTCTTCTCGATTGGTTCCGGCAACATCTCCGACGATTCTTCGGACTCTTAAACGTCCATCGAACTTGACTCCGGTATACTTGCTTTGTGTTTTCTGGTTATCGTAGTTAATCCTGCACACTTAGCTCAATAATATGGATTAGATCAATTAACCCATCAATTGATTTTATCATCAAAATCCGAGATTCAACAGATTCATCTTGCTTATTTCTAAAGACCCATTTAGTACCAATAACTAAATGGTCATTTGGCCTAGGAATAAGCTTCCACACCTCATTTCTCTAAAATTGATTTAACTCATCTTGCATTGCGATAATCCATGAATCATCTTTTATGGCTTCGTCAATATATTTAGGTTCAATTTGAGAGAGAAAGGCGGCGTTGACACAAAAATTTTTACGAGAAGAACGTGTTTGAACCCCTTTAGATGTGTCTCCTAGGATTAGCTCCTTAGGATGATCATCTACATACTTCCAATCCTTAGGTAAGGGTGTTTCGGAAGTGGATGTATCCAAGTTGCTAGTTGGAGAAGGGGTTTCATTTAAATTCAAGGAATCAAAATTAACATCATCATCAAAATAATTTTTCTTGATTTCGAAAATCTCATTGAAAACAACATGAACGGATTCTTCTATAATTAAAGTTCTTTTATTGAAGATACGAAAAGCTTTAGAAACCGAAAAATAACCAAGAAAAAATTCTTCATCGGATTTAGCATCAAATTTTCCTAAGGCATCTTTTTCAATCAAGATAAAACACTTACACCCAAAAACTTTAAAATATGAAACATTGGATTTTTTATTATTCCACAACTCATAGGGAGTTTTGGTGAGTAAGGGGCTTACTAGAACTCTATTCAAAATATAGCATGCAGTGTTTACGACTTCGGCCCAAAAGTATTTGGGTAGGCTATGTTCATTTAACATAGTTCTTGCCATTTATTGTAAATTTCTATTCTTTCTTTCTACTACTCCATTTTATTGAGGATTTCTCGGAGTAGAGAAGTTGTGGTTGTATCCATTAGATTCACAAAATTCTTGGAAATCACGGTTTTGAAATTCACCACCGTGATCACTTCGAATTGATGAAATCATAAAACCCTTTTCATTTTGAACAAGTTTACAAAACTTGGTGAAATATCTAAAGCATTCATTTTTTATGTTTCAAGAAATAAGTCCATGTGCATCTACTATAGTTATCTACAATGACGAAGGCGTATTTGCTACCTCCTAGGCTTGATGTAGAGATTGGTCCGAACAAGTCCATATGGATTAATTGTAAGGGCCTAGAGGTGCTTATTTGATACTTAGATTTGAAACTACCCTGAATTTGTTTTCCTAATTGACAAGCATCACACACATTATCTTTGATGAACTTGATATGAGGAATTCCTCGTACAAGTTCTTTGGATGATATTTGAGTGATTAGTTTCATGCTAACATGACCTAATCTCCTATGCTAAAGCCAACCATCCTCATTCAAAACCGAGAAACACATTTCATTGCAAAGATCATTGATGTCAATGGTGTATACGTTATTCTATTTTAATGCAATCATCATAGATGTGTTTTTGTGTGGTTTTTCAATGATGCAAGCATTAGATTTGAATTTGATGATGTATCATTTATCAGATAATTGACTAATGCTCAAGAGGTTATGTTTTAAACCATCAACTAACAAAACATCTTCAATAAAGAAGTTGGATTTGTTACCTATGATTCCTTTGTCAATGATTTTACCCTTGTTGTCGTCTCCGAAGGTGACATAGCCTTCGTCTATGCTAGTGAGCTTAGAGAATTGAGATGGATCTCCGGTCATATGCCTTAAGCATCCACTATCAAGGTACCATCTCTTGCTCTAGCTTGTGATGGTGTATATCTCTACAAGAAAGGATAATTTTTAGGTACCCATTTGCTTTTGGGTGCCTCAAAAACTGATCTACATTATTTATTATGTTGCATAGAGTTTATCATGGTTCCTTTAGGAACCCAAATTAATTTGTTCGGACTAATTTTCTTGAATGGACACTGATGCATTTTATGTCCATATTTGTAACAAAAGTTGCATTTGCTTTGGTGTCGAACATGTAAGATGGGGCCTTTTATGAAGGTGGTTGGATTTTGGTGAGGACTTCTCACAAATTCGATTCCACTTCTTTTGGGAATGTGACCCTTGTTTGCAAGGATCATGTTCAAAGACTTGCTACCAACCACGAATTTCTTCAATGTGTCCTTAAGTAGCAAGTTTTCCTTTTGGAGTGTTTCTAGATCATGACATTTTTCACATTGAGCTAAACTATCATGATATTCAGTTTTTAATTTATCAAAATTGCTAACAAGACTATCATGCTTATTTTTCAGCAATTTATATTTTCTACTAATTATTTTACATTCATCAAATAAGTCATGGAAGACATTTAATAATTCATCAAATGATAAATCTGCATCAATTAAATTTGTTACCTCTTCTCCGATGGCCTTTAAGGTGTAATGAGCAACTTGCTCGGTGTTGGACTCCTCTTCTTCGGACGCGCTTGAGTTATCCCACGTTGCTTTGAGCGCCTTCTTCTTTGATATTCTCTTATTGGCTTGGTGATAATCACTTTTGTAGTGTCCTAGCTTTATGCATTCGTAGTAAATAACTTGGCCCTTTTTGGGTTCAAGTTTATTTCTTGTGTCACTTTTAAACTTGTTTCTCTTAATGAATTTTTTAAATTTCCTTGTTAGAAGTGCCAAGTCATCGTTACAGTCCTCATCACTTGAGTTTTCTCTCAAGTGGTCATCTAAAGTTCTAAGTGCCATATCCTTCCTGTTCTTTGGAAGGATATCTTCTTGCTCTTCATGAGCCTTGCAAGTCATTTCATAGGTCATTAATGACCCGATTAGTTCTTCAAGAGGGAAGTTGTTTAAATCTTTAGCCTCTTGAATAGCAGTGACTTTAGGATCCCAACTCTTAGGAAGGGATCTTAGAATCTTATTTACGAGTTCAAAATCCGAAAAACTTTTGCCGAGTCCTTTTAGACCATTGATGACATCCGTGAAACGGGTGTACATGTCACTAATAGTCTCGCTCGGTTTCATTTAGAAAAGTTCAAAAGAATGTATCAAAAGATTGATTTTTGACTCTTTCACTCTACTTGTGTCTTCGTGAGTCACTTCGAGTGTATGCCAAATATCAAACGCGGTTTCACAAACCGAAACATGATTGAACTCATTTTTATCAAGCGCACAAAATAAGGCATTCATAGCCTTTGCATTAAGAGCGAAAGTCTTCTTCCCCAATTCATTCCAATCGATCATTGGAAGAGAAGACTTCGAAAATCCATTTTCGACAAGATTCCAAAGTTCAAAATCCATTGAAATAAGGAAGATCCTCATTCAGGTCTTCCAATAGGTGTAGTCCGTCCCATTGAACATAGGTGGACATGTAATAGAGTGGCCCTCTTGGTTTCCGGTGTATACCATCTCTCTTGGGTTTTAATTCGTTTGAGAGTTAACCCCACTCTGATACCAATTGTTAGGATCAAGAGCACTAATAGGGGGGGGGGTGTGAATTAGTGCAACAAAAAACTTTCGACGATTAAAACTGCGTTCGTACATTGAAATCCAATTCCGACATAAAAGTCGTTTCATGCAGATAATGACTTTGAAAGCTTATAGAAACATATTTGAAGTAAAGTAAGGAAGGCAGTTTGTAGTTAAGATAGAAATCAGAATGTAAGCATAAACTAAAATATGATGTTCGTACGATAAAACCGATTTCCATCTTAACGCCGATTCGGAAAATACTTAACTATGAAACACATTCATAAATGAGCAGAAGGCAGTAAGCTATTGAGGAGGTTTGTAGTAAAGATAAGATGCTCAAAGTAAATGCAAACCGAGATTTAGAGTGGTTCGGTCAATCTTGACCTACATCCACTTTTGGCTTCCTCCACCAATGAGGTCACCGACATCCACTAGAGGCCTTCCTTTAATAGGCGAAGGCCAACCACCCTTTTACAGTTTCACTCCTTTTGACGGGCTTAGGAGACAACCCTTACAAACTTTTCTCTCCTCTCTTTAAAGATCAAAACATGGAAAAAGAGGGAGGAGAACTTCCAGCCTTTATAACACTTTTGAGCTCTAAAAATCACAGAGTAAGATTAGATTTTTGGTGCCCTTTCATGCAGGAAAGGGTGGGGTATATATAGGCCCCAAACTGGTTTGAATTTGGAGCTTGAAAATGTCATCTCCCGGATTTCCGGGGTCCTGGCGGTACTACCGCCTGACTAGGGCGGTACAACCACCTGGCAGCTCGGAGATTGAGCCTCTAGGCAGTGCCACTGCTTGACGGGAGCAGTTGCACCACCCAATCTCACTCGAAGACTGAGCCTTGGTGGTGCCACCACCTGACTGGGCGGTTACACCACCTGGTAGAGCTCGGAGACCGAGCTCAGGCAGTTCCACCGCTTGTCAAGGGCGGTTGTGCTGCCCAGTCTCGCTCAGAAACTGAGTCCAAGCGGTGCCACCACCTGCCTGGGGCGGTTCCACTGCCCAGCTTTTCTGGGAGACCCTCTCCTGGGCGGTGCCACCGCCTAGTAGGAATTCTCGTCCAAATGGGTTGATCCATTCGGCCCAATTTGGGTCTGTCAAGGGCCCAATTGCTCCCAGATTAAGCTAATGGGATCACCTCCCATTCCTAACTTAATCTACATGCTAACCACGACATTTCTTAAGACATTTACTATAGCTTGCTCCGGTGCGTCAATCGCTTCTTCCGGCGAGCTTCCGGCGAACTTCTAGCGAACAACCGATGAACCTCCGGCGATGCTCCGACGGACTTCCGGCAAACTTCTGGACTCGCGACGATCCTCTAACGAGCTTCTTTTGGCAAGCTCTTGGACTTCTCGGATTTGTTCCCGCAGAACCTCCGACGACCGTTCGGACTTCCGTCGAACTCTCGAACTCCTAACGTGATCATAGTCTTGACTCCGGTGCAACTCCTGCTGCATGTCTTACTTTCATCGTAGTTAATCCTGCACACTTATCTCAACATATGAATTAGATAACAAATGACAATTGACTTCATCATCAAAATCCGAGATTCAACGCCTAGACCTAGCGACCATTTATTAATTGGTACTAAATAGGTCTTTAGAAACAAGCAAAATGAACTTGGTATCGTGGTTAGAAACTATACTATATTAGTGGCCAAAGGTTTCAACTAAGAAGAAGCTATCAATTATGAAAAAACCTTCGCTCTTGTGGCTAGACTTGAAGCCATAAGGATTCTCCTTGCCTACGTATATTATAATAATTTTAAGTTATTTCAAATGGATGTCAAAAGTACTTTTCTAAATGGTTTTATTTCCAAAGAAGCTTATATTGAGCAACCACCTGGATTTGAAAATGCCCTCTTTCCTAACTATGTTTTTAAGTTATCTAAGGCTCTCTTTAGGTTAAACAAGCCCCTAGGGCTTGGTATGAGAGGCTTAGTTTTTTCCTTATTCAAAATAATTTTATGAAAGGCAAGGTCGATACTACATTGTTTATTAAATATTTTAAAAATAATTTTTTCATTGTTCAAATTTATGTTGATGGTGTCATTTTCGTTTTTTCAAATGAATCCTTGTGTGAATCGTTTGCCAAGAGTATGAGCCAAGAATTTGAAATGAGCCTAATGGATGAATTCACTTTCTTTTTAGGATTACAAATTAAGCAATTAAGTGATGAAAATTTTATTAGTCGAACTAAGTATGCTTTAGATCTATTAAAATGATTTAATATGCATAGTGCTAAATATACCAATGAGCACTTCCACAAAGATAGATATGGATATTGATGGAGAATGTTTTGATAAAAAAACTTATAGAGGTATGATAGGCAGTTTATTATACCTCATAGCAACTAGATCTGATATTATGTTTAGCATTGGACTATATGCTAGATTTTAATCTAATCTTAAGTAATCTCACTTAAAAGCTATTAAAAAGATTTTTAGATACCTAAAAGGAATACATAATCTAGGATTATGGTATTCAAAAACTAAAAATCTTGAATTGATTGCTTATGTCGATGTTGATTTTGCTGGATGTAGAATAGATAGAAAAAACATATCTGGAACATGTCAACTCATAGGTTATTCACTTATTTCTTAGTCTTCTAAGAAACAAAAATTCGGTTGCATTATCTACGGCCGATGTTAAATATCTAGTAGTAGGTGCATGTTGTGCACAAGTTATTTAGATGAAAAACACTTTAGAAGATTATGGACTATATTTAAAAAATATTCCCATAAATACGATAATACTAGTGTAAAATGTTTAACAAAAAAATCTCATTCAACACCCTAATACTAAACATATTGATATTAGGTATCATTTTATTGGAGATCTTTTAATAACCATGATATATCTTTAAAATTTATTAAGATAAAATATCATTTAGCTAATATTTTTATAAAATCATTGAATGAAGAATAATTTGATTTTATTAGAAGAGAATTAGGTATGTTAAATCTTCCTAATGCATGAGTTCATCTTATACATTTTTTGGATTTCTCGATTTTTTAACTTGAGTTTTCTTTTTAAATCGGGATCATTTCCTATCATTCCTTCTTCTCACAATGTACAAAAGAAGAGATTTGATACATAGACTTTTGATATACTTGATTTTTTATATGATGATTATTTCCTATGAATCCTTCCTCTTTCTATTTACGAAAGTAAAAATTTTATTCATGGACTTTTGGTATACTTAATCTTTTATGTGATGATTATTTCCTATGAATCCTTCCTCTTTCCATCTACGAAAGTAGAACATTGATTCATAGACTTTCGGAACTTATGACTTGATTATTTTCTTTATGTGATGAATGAATTCCTCCCTTCTTCTTCTTCTTCTTCTTATTTTTTTATGACAAAGGGGAGAAAGCAAAAATGCTCGCTTGCACATCTCAAGAAAATCAAAAGTGCTTGCACATCTAAAGAGAAGTGCTAGCTTACCCATATCAAAAAACAAAAGTTGCTAACTTGCACATCTCAAGAAGCAAAAAATTTGCTTAACTTCATATCTCAAAAACTTACTGGCTTGCATATTCTAAAGTAGTGTAAAACTTACTGAAATACTAGCTTGCATGGATCAATTACTTGTTGCACTTTTTTCTTTTTTGTTGATGACAAAGGGGGAGAAGTAATAGGTAATGATGAATGATTGGAAATTTTAATGTTTTGATATTATGTATGTTCTGCCCAAAGTAATATTGACTTATTTTTAGTATCATATATGAAGTGATGATGAATTGTAATATTTTGAAATTGTGCATCTTACATTTTGATAATTTGAAACTATGATGCATAATATATGAAATTTTGATATGATTCAATATGATCAAAATTGTTTCACTTGAATTCAAAAGTTATTTTTCCTTTTGAATTCAAGTTTGTCTTATTTCGATATTTAAGGTTAACTCAGTTATCAATTGATTATCATCATAAAAAAAGGAAAGATTATTGAATCTCAAATTTTGATGATGAAATCAATTGATTTATGATCTAATCCATGCATTGAGAAAAGTGATGCAAGACTAACTATGGTCATAAAAAGATAAAACAATTAGAGAATTAGATGTTGGGTCGGAGTCAAAGATCGGGCTTGGGCCAAAATAATCAAACAATGCACTAAAAACGGATGGATCGGGCATTGCGCCAAAGGTTCAAACGATGCACCGAAAGCTCACCGAGAGTTCGTCGGGAGTTCGTCGAAAGTTCATCAGAAGTTCGGATGAACAATTGACATGCCAGACAACTAAGATTGCTAATATTGTAATTATTTTAGCTTTAATTATCATAGTTAGATATCAATTTAAGTTAGTTTAGGGAGTAATCCAACTAACTCAATTAGGAGCCAATTGGGCCTAAATTAGAGCTGAATTAGGCCGGATGGATAGCCCATTCAGTGATTTAGAGTCACGATAGATGGTGGAACCACCTGAGGCTCGACCTCCTAAGTATTGTTTGGGTGATGGTAACATCGGCAGTTAATGCTATCAAGCGGTTATACAACTCAGACTAGTGGTTGTACGATCAGAGCAGGGTTGTCAAGCGGTGGTACTACCCAATAATGGCGATGGTACCACTAGTACCTTGAAAACTTGGGATAAGATACTTTTTAGCTCTATTTTTGAAACCATTTGGGGCTTATAAATACCCCAATATTTTCTGCTTGCCTAAGCATGAAAAGTGAACAAAAAACTTGTGATCTAAGTGAGAATATGTTGTTGTAATCTCTTGAGATTTCCCCTTCTTTTCCTTAAGTATAATTTCTGTATAAAGGATGGTTGAGAGAACTATAAAGGTTATCTCCTAAACCTGTAAAAAAGAGAATAGAGTTGTAAGAGGAAAGTTGTGTTAGAACCATGATGGCACTAAGGGGGGGGAGGGGGTTGAATTAGTACTTATGTAAAAACACGTTGGTTTGAAAATTCTCGTTCAATATAGAAAAATCGTATTAGAAAGATGTTAACTTAAAAACACGTTTGTAAGTGTAGTGAAAGTAAGAAATTAGTTTGCAATGAAAATGAAAAGCTTAAAGTAAATATAAACCAGATTTATAGTAGTTCGGTCATCGTGACTTGTATCCACTCCCAATTCCTCTTCACTCGAGGCCACCGGCTTCCACTACTGATCTTCTTTCAACGGGCGAAGATTAATCCTTATAACTATTTCTCCTTTTCACAAGTTTAGGAGAGAACCTTGACACCTCTCTTTTAGATGTCACTCCTCCCTTAGGAAACTTCTAACTCTAGGAGGAGGAGACTCTAAATCCTAAGAGAGTTTTCAATTTTTTTTCAAGTATTCTTTCCTCTTTTTTGCTTAAATTCATAATTTACTAAGTTAAAATAGCTGGGGTATTTATAGGCCCCAAATGACTTCAAGAATGGAGCAAAAAAAGGTTTCATCTCAGGTTTCCAGGGTCTTGGCGGTACCACCGCCATTACTGGGCGGTACCACCTCCTGATAGACTGATAACTAGCAGTACCACTGCCTATCAGTCTAGCATTAAGTGGTACCACTGCTCAATTTGACACTGACACTAGGTGGTACCATCACCCAAACTAACAGTACCACCACTTAACACTATTTGGGAGACTGCGTCTGGGCGGTACCACTGCTAGTCGCTATTACAGGCCACTGAACGAGCCAAACAACAAGCCCAATTTAGCTCTAATTTAGGCCCAACTAGCCCCTAATCAAGTTTATATGATTACACATAAGATTTGTTGAGGTAATCAGATCTTAAAACTTTATTAAGAACAAAGATTAGCCTTATTATGTATACAAGAAGGTAAGTGGGAGCACTATCACCTTTTTGATGCTATATATGGATGATATTATTAGGACCCTTTTATTTTATGAGCTTTTGAATAATGTTTATTGAGTCTCTTTAGTTTAGTTAGAGTTGAATAGAGGTTTATTTAATATTTATTTATTATTAAAAGTCTAAGTCATGGTAGACTCTAGGTGGAACTCTATAAATAGTGATGTAACATTTTCTTCAAGGAATCAATCAATCAAATATTATTCCAGTCTGTGGGCAAACACTAGGCGGCCGATCCCCTCAAAGTGATCAAGGAGGCCGATCCCCTCGAAGCGATTATTCCCTATTTTCCTCCTTCTTTTATGATAAGACCATAGGGTCCTATCATTTGGTATCAGAGTAGCGATCTTCGCTGCAATTATTTGTTAGGACTCTAGCTAGAGAGTCCTAATAGAGAGGGGTATTTATATAAAACTTACTTAAGCTGACCCTTATTAAAGAGGTGAAGAGGTCGGCTAGGGTTAGGAGGTTGTTTCTTAGAGAAGAATTAGGAGTTGTAAAGGAATAGGAGTCTTGAGTAGGAGTCATATTAGGAGTTGGTTAGAAGTAGGAGTCTTAAGTAGGAGTCCTATTAAGAGTTAGGGTTTAGAAGCCCTATATATAGCTATGTATTCCTCCTCTTTTCTTAAACAATAGATGAATCTTTTATGCAATCTTTGAGCAGCAACTTGGAGGTAGAAACCCCTATAGAGTTCCAAGGAGGCCGATCCCCTAAAGAGATCAACCCTAAGTTTAGAATCTGCAAGGGTTCTACCACTTAGTATTAGAGCAACATTCTTGGCATCTTGCTACCCTTCCACAACCATCTATCAGCCCTCTACAACTGCCCAAAGCAATTCCCATAATTGCTTAAAAGATCGTCGCCAAATTCCACCGTCATCTCCACTACCATGGATCATCCTTTGATCTCCCCATGAATTACAATAGGTTTTAGTTTCCTATTTTACTACTGCTGCAATTTGGTTATCCTTATTCGAAAACCTAAAAAAAAATTGTGCCTGTATTGCTGCATAAACTTTTCATCGCAAAGTTTTTATCTCTACGACGAAAGATACATTGTAGAATTCCAACCGCATAGTTTTTCTATCCAAATCTCTATGAAATTTTTATGACAGCTTTGACACTTCCTAACAGCAGATTTTCTTTTTTTTTATTAAAAAATTCTCAATATAAACCTTTGAACTTTTACATCTAAACTGCTATACTTGAAAATCTGCACTGTAAAATTTCAGTCGCATAATACAGATTGTTTGATCTTGCTACTATGTTTTTTTCTATCTAAATCTCTGCAAAATTTTTATAACAGCTTTGACACTTCCTTAAAGCAAATTTTCCTTTAGTTTTATCAAAAAATTCTCAATATAAACTATTGATCTTTTACGTCCAATATTCTATACTTGAAAATTTGTACTATGAAATTCTAGCCGCATAGCATAATTTGTTTGATCTTGCTACAATAATTTTTCTGTTCAAATCTATATGAAACTTTTATGATAGGTTTAAAACTTCCTAACTGTGGATTTTTCTTTAGTTTCATTGAAAAATTCTTAATATAAACCACTGATCTTTTACGTCCAATCTGCTATACTTGAAAATCTGTGATGTAGAAAATTTCAGCCGCATATTATTACCTTAACCCATCTATTTGCAATCTCTTTTGAATAAAATTTCTTATACACTTCAAAGATCATCTTAGCTTCTATCTAAGATTGATCTATTAAGAAATTCATCTCTAAAAATGATTTTGCATTGCTGTAAATTTTCGTTGTAAACCGCTGAAATTTTTTGACGAGAATTTTACTATCGCAACTTGCACCAATTTCCTTGCTATTATACTGCCGAAATTTTCTTGATTAAATTGGAGATCCTTGCTGTCATATAAACTGAGATTTTTATGTCAATTCCCTCCTTAAATTTCTCAAGTTTTTGGTAGAAATTTCATCGAGAAATCGCTGTTTCTTCGATGATAATTCTGCTTTTACAAGACAACACATACCTGCAGCAACTTCAATTGATTTCTATCAAACCTTTGCTGTCATCTACCACAAATCTAAAACTTTCATCCACAGCCCTAAAACTCTACCAAACCACACCATCAAACTGCACCCAAAGCAGCCACAAAACAAGCCTAAACCACAGCCTACATCCACCAATCCACCAACCCTTTCGACCATCACTTCTCTCAACCTATACATGCTTTTAACCCGACAATAAAAGAGAGATCTTAACATCACGGATTTAGAGACATATACTATGGCATCAAAGGAGGCAATCGATGCTAAATTAGAAGCCTTTGAGGAACGAATAGAAGATAAGATTCAAACTCTCTTTACCGAACTTAGTTTGGGCCAACCATTAAGTCCGAAGAAATCACATCAAGGGGAGAGCTCTAACCAATCATACCAAGCCCAAAGAGACAACTTCCAAGAGAGGGGAGGTTATATGATCGATCCCAACTATCCATGCATTAGGGTGAACTTCCCTAGATGAAAAGAAGGAGACCCGATTAGTTGGATCTCGCGCGCGGAGCGATATTTTTAATACCACAAAACCGCGGATGCATCTATGGTGGAAATTATGGCTATCCATCTTGAAAGGGATGCCATACAGTGGTTTGACTAGTTTGAACATACTCATGGAGTCTTCTCATGGTAACAATTCAAAGAAGGACTACTGATCCACTTCGGACCTACCGATTACGAGAACATTAACGGAAAACTAGCAAAGATCTAACAAACCTCCACCATTCAGGAGTACCAAATAGGTTTGAAAGGTTATCTAATCAAACTTATGATTGGTCTAAAAACTAGCTATTGAGGACCTTCATTGACGGCTTGAAGTTGGAGATCCGGGCAGAAGTTAAAGTGCGACAACCGTACACGCTTATGGCAGCCATATCTTTCGTATGATTTCAAGAGGAGCGATTGAACCATGAAGCCTGAAGGATTAGGGCCACTCCTTGACTAGCAATACTAAAGCTCTCAGCCCCCCTATTGTCAACCGAGTCCTTGCACCAAAAAAGTTGACAAGAGAAGAGCTTTGGGAGCGATCTACGAAGGGGTTATGTTGGCACTATGACGAGCCGTGGAGCCGCAAGCATCACTGTAGAAAAGGAAGACTTCTTATGATTGAACCAATAGAAGAAGAGGTCATTGAACATCTAGAAGAGAGCCTTGAACATAAAGAAGAAGATGCGGAAGAAGAGCCATAACAGACTGACGTTACGGTACACACACTAGCCGGCTACTCAAACCCGCAAATGATGAAAGTTGGAGGCCATCTTAAACAACAACCGATCACTGTTCTCATCAACATAGGCAGTACTAATAACTTCCTAAATAGTAAGGTTGCTGCTCCGATAGTGCTCCATATTGAAGGTTGCGGCAAGTTTAACGTAAAGGTCATCGACAGAAGAATCCTAAAGTGCGACCAAAGATGTCCGCAAGTGAAACTATTACTGCAAGACCAAGAAATTATTACCGACTTCTTCCTCATACCAATTGATTGTTAGGATCGAGAGCACTAAGAGGGGGGGGGGGTGAATTAGTGCAGCGGAAATCTTTCAGTGATTAAAAACGAAAGCTGCGTTCGTTCGATAAAAACTATTTTGATGCAAAAGCCGATTCTAAGATTACTTATGATTAATTGCAGTTTACGTCTAAACACAGTTTGCGTCTAAGCGCAGTTTACGCAGTTTGCGTCTAAATGCAGTTAGCGTCTAAATGCAGTTTGCGTCTAAATGCAGATTGCGTCTAAGCGCAGTTTGCATCTAAGCGCAGTTTGCGTCTAAGCTCAGATTGCGTCTAAGCGCAGTTTGCGTCTAAGCGCAGTTTGCGTCTAAGCGCAGATTGCGTCTAAGCGCAGTTTACGTCTAAGCTCAGATTCGGAAAGATCTGAACTTAGACACTCGTTCGTAAAAGCGCAGAAGACAGTTTGCAGTTATAAATAGAATCAAAACGTAAATGTAAACTGCAATGTAAAGATCGTACGAAAACACCGAAATGGAGATTCGGAAAGATCAGAACTTAGAAACTTGTTCGTGAAAGTGCAGAGAGCAGTAGCTATGTAGGAGGTTTGCAGTAATGATAAAGTGCTCAAAATAAAAGCAAACCAGAGATTTAGAGTGGTTCGGTCAGTCTTGACCTACTCCACTTTTGGCTTCCTCCACCGACGAGGTCACCGACGTCAACTAGAGGCCTTCCTTCAATAGGCGAAGGCCAACTGCCCTTTTACAGTTTCACTCCTTTTGACGGGCTCAGGAGACAACCCATACAGAACCTTTCTCTCCTCTCTTTACAACTCAAGACTTGAAGAACAGAAAGAGGAGAACTTTTGAACTTTACACAAATTTGAGCTCTTAGAATCACAGAAAAGATCAAGAATTCAGTGTACGTCTGTATCTTTTCAGTGCTGAATGGGTGGGGTATTTATAGGCCCCAACCCAGTTCAAATTTGGAGCTCAAAACGATCAAATCCCGGAATTCCGGGATCAGGCGGTTGCACCTCCTGACTCGGGCGGTTGCACCGCCTGGCAGAGCTCGAAGACTGAGCCTCTGGGCGGTGCTACCTCTGTCAGGGGCGGTTGCACCTCTCTGCCAGAGCTCGAAGACCGAGCTCAGGCGGTTGCACCGCTTGACTGGCGAGGTTGCACCTCCTGGCAGAGCTCGAAACTTGAGCTCTAGCGGTGCTACCTCTTGACAGAAGAGGTTGCACCGCCCAGTCTCGCTCGGAGACTGAGCCCGGGGCGGTTGCACCGCCTAGTCTCACTGGGAGACATAGCCTGGGCGGTGCTACCTCCCTGCCTGGGCGGTTGCACCTCCCACAGTAACCTAGGTCCGAATGGGTTGATCCATTCGGCCCAATTTGAGTTCTTCAGGGGCCCAATTGCCCCAAGATTAAGCTAATGGGATCACCTCACATTTCTAACTTAAACAATGTGCTAACTACGATTATTTCCTAAGACAAATTCTGCAGCTTGCTCCGGTGCGTCAATCGCTTCTTCCGGCGAGTTTCCGGCGAACTTCCGTCAATCATACGACGAACCCTCGGTGATACTCCTGCGGACTTCCGGCAAACTCTTGGACTTGCGACGATCCACTTGGCAAGTTCGGATGAGCTCCTTTGGCAAGCTACTGGACTTCTCGGATTTGTTCCCGCAGAACCTCCGATGACTGTCCGAACTTCCGTCGAGCTCTCGAACTCCCAACGTGATCATTGTCATGACTCCGGCGCAACTCCTGCTGCATGTCTTTCTTCCATCGTAGTTAATCCTGCACACTCAAAACAAAACTTCGATCGAGACAATTAATCCTAAGCGATTAACCAAGTTGTCCGGCACGTCATTGGTCCCTCGACGCTTCGTCCGATTCTTCGGCGCATCGTCCTTTCCTGCGGCCTATTGCCCAATCGGCCAGTTGGCTCCGCAACTCCGATATCTTTGGCACAATACCCGCTCTTCTTGTCCCGATGCCCGAGTCCACGGCCCGAAGCCTTCTGTCGATACGTCGACCGATCCACCGGCCCGACGTCCAATCTTCTGACATGTTCCTCCGGCACAACATGATGTTGCTGCTTTAATTGTCTCATCCTGATTGAAGCATCCTGCGTCACTCAAAACGCAGATTAAATCATAAACATATATCAAGTAGTTTCATCATCAAAATACGAGATTCAACAATCTCCCCCTTTTTGATGATGACAACCACTTGATGACGGAGTTAAACTTAACTCCCGGAGTTTAAACAAACTCCCCCTATCAATATGCCATATTGATAGAAACTCTTAGATTCAAAAATCTAAGCAACATGTCATCATAAACGGAGTTAACCTTAACTCCCAGAGTTTAAACAAACTCCCCTTATCAATATGCCATATTGATAGAAACTCTTGGATTCAAAAATCCAAGCAACATGTCATCATAAACAGAGTTAACCTTAACTCCCAGAGTTTAAACAAACTCCCCCTATCAATATGCCATATTGATAGAAACTCTTGGATTCAAAAATCCAAGCAACATGTCATTATAAACTTATGCATAACATGTCATGTCATCAACATACTTCTCCCCCTTTGTCATCAACAAAAAGGAGAAGTACCACAATCAAGTGTTTGTGATATAAGTTTAACTCATTGCATGAAAAACATAATATCTATTGTTATCATCATGCAAGTTTGCTATCATCAAATGGTAAGATATCAACATGTAAAATTGCGATTCAAGTTCTTGATATCTTTTAACATGATATGACATTCATAGCACCTATTCATATGAATGCTGCTTTTGATATCTCATCATAATATGGCATTCATAACATCTATTCATATTCTTCAAATATGGCACTCATCGTATTAATTTATATATTTCTCCCCCTTTGTCATCAACAACAAGGAGAACGATATAAGCAAATTTTAAATATAAGTGCGATGCCATAAGTTGGTTCATGTCATTTTCCGACAATGAGTGATAGGATACCAATTATGCAAACATCTCGAGGAAAACATGACATGGAGATAGCTTTTAATGCTTCTTCCTTTTTATTTGTTATCTTTTTACATGGAGGAAAGCCATATGTGAAGTTCAAATCGATAAGATATTAAAGCACACTTCATTTTTGCAAGGATTAAGATATGTAAGTGAGTCAAATCCTTGTATATAAAAATATCTTCCTTTTATAAGAGGGAATCATCAAATATGTTTCTCGAAAAATATTTTTTATATGATAAGTGCATTTGCTAGATGATTCCATATGTCAAAAATCAATGATGTGAATTAAACTTGATATGACATATGCTTGTTAAGTTCGGAAGAGGATAATGTATCAAGAAAATCCAATTGTTAGGATCAAGAAAATCCAAAAATGAAATTTGACACTTTCATACATTCGGATAGGGTTTTACTAGAGATATTCAATTACAATCATGAAGGTAAAACATGTTTATTATCATGGAAATTTTTGTATTCAAGCACATAATTTCCAACATGTAATCATGGCAAGTAATTGTGTAAAATCATTATGGCAATCAAGTGATTTGATCATTCAATCAAAAAAGTCCGAAAAATAATTTTAACTTGTTTAATCATTCGGACATATTTTAGCCATAGTTTTCAAATATAATCATGAAGATAAGGCATGCTCATCATCATGGTAGTATGATAGCAAGTTTACCATATACAAGCTAGCAAAAAATTTCTACATTTTAAGGCCCGCAAGCTAGCAGTTTTGAGATGTTCAAGAAAGCAACTCTTGCTTCTTGAAATATAAGTTTTGCTAGATGTACAAGTTAACTTTTTGCTTCTTGAGATAGGCAAGATAGCATTCCTTGGTGATGTTCAATATAGCTAAGTTCTACATCATGCAAGCTAGTGAATTTTATAACATTTTAGAACATGCATAATCACCAAAGCATCATAAATTTTAATGATGTGCAAAATTACAAATTTTGCATGATTGCATTTGTGTGTCTTGAGATTTGCAAGATACCACTTCTTGGTGATGTTCAAGATAGCAATTTCTTCTCTTTTGAGAAGTGCAATTTTTGCTTTCTTCTTGAATTGTGCAAGCTAGCTCTCTCCCCTTTTGTCATTGTCAAAAAGAAGGGAAAAACCCTTTACATCAATTTTTTAAATCATGACAAAGGTTAGTATCAATCTCATTTGTGCATCATTATATTTTCAAATTAAAACATGCACATTTTCAAAACATATAAACTCATTATTATATGTATGATTCCAAATCATCATTTATATTATTTCAATCATTGTTTCACTCATCACTATAGCTTATCATGCATAATATGTAAAACCATCTAACATGATATAAACATTTATTTTTTTAATTTTTTTTAAGCATTCATGATACATCATACATTATCATAATAAAAAGCATATGCATCATTCCAAATCATAAATATTTCAAATTATCATGGTATTAATTTGTCACATTGCATCCTACCATGCATGATCGAAACTTCTCATTTTGCATAGATCAAAATAAATTCATGAATATCTCATGCATTCATATCATCACTTGAGGAATATTGAAAAGAAATAATTGGGTGATGAGATAAATATTTCATGAGTACAAAGAATTGCATAAAAATCATATCATGAATACAAGGAATACAAGTCACAATCATTCAAGACAAAAATCATCATTCATTTTCAATTCATTCAATTTGAGAAATCAAGATCATGATTTTGATAAAACTCATTTCAAATTTAAATCATCAAAATCATTTTTATGGCTCACAAAATTTGTAACATGAATAGATTCATGATTTCATTGATAATATATTTTCCCCCTTTTTAAGTGTTTCATTTTAAGTGGTCGATTTCATGTTAGCATGCCTTTTCATTTATGAAAACATGCATCAATATATATATTTTTTTTAAAGCCACTGTTATTATCATGAAAATCGATAATCCATAAATATCAAGAATCATCATACATAATTTCAAAAATATATACTCATTAATCATAACTTTAAATTAAACATGATTTCATATACTCAAAATCGAGAAATAACAATGGAAATCAACATGATACACATTATTACTTCTCAACCACATATCGCATGATTTCATAAGGTATTTTTAATCAAAATCATTTTGTTTATCATAAACATGTAATTTTCATGATTATTTTCAAAATTACTAGAATGATAAGCATGATTCCTAATTGTTTGTATTTTCATTATAAAATTATTAAACATGCAATTTAAAAGAAAAATGCTTTACGAAAAGCATCATGTAATTTCAAAGTAAATTAAAGGCATTTTGATTACCTCAGCGTCGAAAGGCGTAAAGGCGTAGTTTGCCACCTCGCCTTTGTTGATTTTCTCCTCGTCTTCAGAGGAGCTCGATTCATCCCAAATTTTGTTCTTATTTTTGCGTTCAAAGCAAGTAGTTCCGTTCTTCTTACTTCTTACTTTTTGTTTCATTTGTAGTTTAAGTTCACCATCACTTGAGCTTATGCTCGAGTGGTCTTCAAATGTTCTATGTCCCAAATCCTTCCTGTTCTTTGGAAGGTGGTTCTCAAGTTCTTCACGTGCATTGCACGTCATTTCATATGTGATCAATGAACCAATTAGTTCTTCAAGTGGAAAAATATTTAAATCTTTTGTTTCTTGTAAAGCCGTTACTTTTGAATCCCACTTCTTAGAAAGAGAACGCAAAATCTTGTTCACAAGTTCAAAATTCGAAAAACATTTGCCAAGAGCTCTTAAACCATTGACGACATCCGTAAAACGGGTGTACATGTCACCAATGGTTTCGCTTGGCTTCATTTGAAAAAGCTCGAAATCATGCAGTAAAATATTAACTTTCGAGTCTTTGACTCTACTAGTTCCCTCGTGCATGATTTCAAGAGTGCGCCAAATATCGAAAGCCGTTTCGCACAAAGAAACCCGATTGAACTCATTTTTGTCCAAAGCGCAAAATAAGGCATTCATAGCCTTTGCGTTTAAAGAAAAATGCTTCTTATCTAAATCCGACCATTCGATCATTGGAAGAGAAGACTTCGAAAAACCATTTTCAACAAGATTCCAAAGTTCAACATCCATAGAAATAAGAAAGATCCTCATTCGGGTCTTCCAATAGGTGTAGTCCAATCCGTTAAACAACGATGGACGAAAAACCGAAAAGCCCTCTTGAAAGCCATGAAGAGCCATTTCTCTCGGGTGTAAGTCCGAAATGAGAAAAACCGGGCTCTGATACCAATTGTTAGGATCGAGAGAACTAAGAGGGGGGGGGGGTGAATTAGTGCAGCGGAAATCTTAAAGCGATTAAAAACGAAAGCTACGTTCGTTCGATAAAAACTATTTTGATGCAAAAGCCGATTCTAAGATTACTTATGATTAAGTGCAGTTTACGTCTAAACACAGTTTGTGTCTAAGCGCAGTTTACGCAGTTTGCATCTAAATGCAGTTTGCGTCTAAATGCAGATTGCGTCTAAGCGCAGTTTACATCTAAGCGCAGTTTGCATCTAAGCTCAGATTGCGTCTAAGCGCAGTTTGCGTCTAAGTGCAGATTGCGTCTAAGGGCAGTTTACGTCTAAGCTCAGATTCGGAAAGATCTGAACTTAGACACTCATTCGTAAAAGCGCAGAAGACAGTGTACATTTATAAATAGAATCAAAACGTAAATGTAAACTACAATGTAAAGATCGTACGAAAACACCGAAATGCAGATTCGGAAAGATCAGAACTTAGAAACTTGTTCGTAAAAGCGCAGAGAGCAGTAGCTATGTAGGAGGTTTGCAGTAATGATAAAGTGCTCAAAATAAAAGCAAACCAGAGATTTAGAGTGGTTCGGTCAGTCTTGACCTACTCCACTTTTGGCTTCCTCCACCGACGAGGTCACCGACGTCAACTAGAGGCCTTCCTTCAATAGGCGAAGGCCAACTGCCCTTTTACAGTTTCACTCCTTTTGACGGGCTCAGGAGACAACCCTTACAGAACCTTTCTCTCCTCTCTTTACAACTCAAGACTTGAAGAACAGAAAGAGGAGAACTTTTGGACTTTACACAAATTTGAGCTCTTAGAATCACAGAAAAGATCAAGAATTCAGTGTACGTCTGTATCTTTTCAGTGCTGAATGGGTGGGGTATTTATAGGCCCCAACCCAGTTCAAATTTGGAGCTCAAAACGATCAAATCCCGGAATTCCGGGATCAGGCGGTTGCACCGCCTGGCAGAGCTCGAAGACTGAGCCTCTGGGCGGTGCTACCTCTGTCAGGGGCGATTGCACCTCTCTGCCAGAGCTCGAAGACCGAGCTCAGGCGGTTGCACCGCCTGATTGGAGAGGTTGCACCGCCTGGCAGAGCTCGAAACTTGAGCTCTGGCGGTGCTACCTCTTGACAGAAGAGGTTGCACCGCCCAGTCTCGCTCGGAGACTGAGCCCGGGGCGGTGCTACCTCTTGGCTAGGGCGGTTGCACCGCCCAGTCTCGCTGGGAGACATAGCTTGGGCGGTGCTACCTCCCTACCTGGGCGGTTGCACCTCCCACAGCAACCTGGGTCCGAATGGGTTGATCCATTCGGCCCAATTTGAGTTCTTCAGGGGCCCAATTGCCCCAAGATTAAGCTAATGGGATCATCTCCCATATCTAACTTAATCAAAGTGCTAACTACGATTATTTCCTAAGACTGGGCGATGCAACCTCCTCTGTCAGGAGGTAGCACCGCCAGAGCTCAAGTTTCGAGCTCTGCCAGGCGTTGCAACCTCTCCAGTCAGGCGGTGCAACCGCCTGAGCTCGGTCTTCGAGCTCTGGCAGAGAGGTGCAACCGCCCCTGACAGAGGTAGCACCGCCTAGAGGCTCAGTCTTCGAGCTCTGCCAGGCGGTGCAACCTCTCCAGTCAGGAGGTGCAACCGCCTGATCCCGAAATTCCGGGATTTGATCGTTTTGAGCTCTAAATTTGAACTGGGTTGGGGCCTATAAATACCCCACCCATTCAGCACTGAAAAGATACAGACCTACACCGAATTCTTGATCTTTTCTGTGATTCTAAGAGCTCAAATTTGTGTAAAGTCCAAAAGTTCTCCTCTTTCTGTTCTTCAAGTCTTGAGTTGTAAAGAGAGGAGAGAAAGGTTCTGTAAGAGTTGTCTCCTGAGCCCGTCAAAAGGAGTGAAACTGTAAAAGGGCAGTTGGCCTTCGCTTATTGAAGGAAGGCCTCTAGTTGACGTCGATAACCTCGTCGGTGGAGGAAGCCAAAAGTGGAGTAGGTCAAGACTGACCGAACCACTCTAAATCTCTGGTTTGCGTTTATTTTGAGCACTTTATCATTGCTGCAAACCTCCTACATAGCTATTGCTCTCTGCGCTCTTACGAACAAGTTTCTAAGTTCTGATATTTTCGAATCTGCATTCAGACGTAAATTGGTGTTTTCGTACGATCTTTACATTGCAGTTTATATTTACGTTTTGATTCTATTTATAACTGCAAATTGTCTTCTACGCTTTTACGAACGAGTTTCTTTGCAGTTTACGTTTACGTTTTGACTCCATTTATAACCACGCTTAGACGCAAACTGCGCTCAGACGTAAACTGCGCTTAGACGCAAACTGTGTTTAGACGTAAACTGCACTTAATCATAAGTAATCTTAGAATCGGCTTTTGCATTGAAACAGTTCTTATCGAACAAACGCAGCTTTCATTTTTAATCGCTGAAAGATTTCCGCTGCACTAATTCACCCCCCTCTTAGTGCTCTCGATCCTAACAATCATGCCACTATAAGCTTTTTGATCAAAGCTTTCTCTAATTTCTTTAATGTCTAATTTAGTGGAGATACTCATAGGAGCATTGATAGCCTTTGAACTATCCATATTAAACCGTTTTAATAAGTCAAATGTATACTTTGTTTGAATAAGAAAAATACTATTATTAAGTTATTTGATTTGTAAACCTAAAAAAAAGGTTAGTTCCCCCTTCAAACTTATTTCAAACTCTAGACTCCTACTCTTTGCAAAAGATTCGCATAAAGATTTATTCATAGAACTGAAAATAATATCATCAACATAAATTTGAACAATAAAAAAATTATTTTTAAAAATTTTAATAAATAATGTGGTATCGACCTTGCCTTTAGAGAAATTATTTTGAATAAGAAATGAGCTAAGTCTCTCATACCAAGCCCTTGGGGTTTGTTTCAATTCATAGAGAGCTTTAGTCAATTTAAATACATGATAAGGGAAATTATCATTCTTAAATCTGGGAGGTTATTCAATATAAACTTCTTCAAAAATAAAGCCATTAAGAAAAGCACTTTTGACATCTATTTGAAATAACTTAAAATTATTACTACTAGCATAGGCAAGGAGCATCCTTATGACTTCTAATCGTACCACAATAGCAAAGGTTTCTTCATAATTGATACCTTTCTTCTTGGTTGAAATCCTTGACCACTAATCTAGCCTTGTTTCTAACTATGATACCAAATTCTTCATGCATGTTTCTAAAGACCCATTTAGTACCACTAATGAAATGATAATTTGGCCTCGGAACTAGCTTCTATACCTCATTTCTCTCAAATTGATTCAACTCTTCTTGTATTGTGATAACCCATAAATCATCCTTCAAGGCCTCGTTAATGCATTTAGATTCAATTTGGGAGAGAAAGGCGGCGTTAGCATAAAAATTCTTAAGAGAAGAACGAGTTTGAATCGCTTTTGTTGTGTCTCCTACGATTAGCTCCTTAGGATGAGCATCTATATACTTCCATTCCTTGGGTAAGGATGTTTCAGAAGAAGATGTATCAAAGTTGCTAGATGAAGAAGGGGTTTTATTTAAATTCAAGGCATCAAAATTAACATCATCATCAAAATCATTTTTCTTAACTTCAGAAACTTCATTAAACACAATATGAATAGACTCTTCTATAACCAAAGTTCTTTTGTTAAAAATATGAAAGGCCTTAGAAATTGAAGAATAGCTAAGAAAAATCCCTTCATCGGATTTTGCATCAAATTTTTCTAAACCATCTTTTTCATTCAAGATAAAACATTTACAACCGAAAACTTTAAAATATGAAATATTGGGTTTTTTGTTGTTCCACAATTCATAAGGAGTTTTTGAAAGTAATGGTCTTACTAGAACCCTATTCATGACATAGCATATCGTATTAATGGCTTCGGCCCAAAAATATTTGGGTAGGCTATATTCGTTCGACATAGTTTTTGCTATTTCATGTGTATCCATTAGATTTACAAAAATTTTAGAAATCATGGTTTTGAAATTAGCCATCATGATCACTCCAAATTGATGAAATCATAAAGCCTTTTTCATTTTAAATAAGTTTACAAACTTTGAAAAATATTTAAAGCAATCACTTTTGTGTGCCAAGAAGTATGTCCAAGTGTATCTACTATAATCGTCCACAATGACAAAGGCGTATTTGCTACCTCCTAGGCTTGATGTATCAATTGGTCCAATTAAATCTATATGGATCAATTACAATGGTCTAGACGTGCTTATTTGATTCTTTGGTTTGAAACTATCTTTTATTTATTTTCCTAGTTGACATTCATCACACACATTGTTTTTAACGAACTTAATATTAGGAATACCTCTTATAAGTTCTTTAGATGAGATTTGAGAGATTAGTTTCATACTAGCATAACCTAATCTCCTTTGCTAAAGCCAAGCATCATCATTCAAAATCGAAAAACATAATTCATTACAAAGATCATCAATGTCGATAGTATATACATTATTTTGTTTTAAGGCAATCATAGATATGTTTTTGTGTGGTTTTTCAATAATGCAAGCATTGGATTCAAATCTAATGATGTATCCTTTATCACACAATTGACAAATGCTTAAAAGATTATGCTATAAGCTATCAACTAATAACACATCTTAAATCAAAAAGTTAGATTTGTCACTTATGGTTTCTTTGCCAATGATTTTACCCTTGTTGTTATCTCCGAAGGTGCATACCCATCGTCTATGCTAGTGAGCTTAAAGAATTGAGATGGATCTCCGGTCATGTGCCTTGAGCATCCACTATTAAGGTACCATCTTTTTCTCTTAGCTTGTGATGGTAAACATTTCTACAAAAAATGGTGATTTTAGGTACCAATTTGACTTTGGGTGCCTAAAAAATCGATCGACTTAACTTTTCATTTTGCATGGAGTTTTTTACGGTCCCTTTGGGAACCCAAATCAATTTATGTGGACTATATCTCTTAAACGGACATTGATAAGCAACATGTCCAAATCTGCAATAAAAGTTATATTTGTTTCGGGGTGAAACATGCAAAGTTGGGCCTTTAACAATGATGGTTGGATTTTTATGTGTTGAATCTCGGATTTTGATGATGAAACCAATCAATATGTGTTTATATTTTAATCTACGTTTTTGAGTGACGTAGGATGCTTTGATCAGGATGAGACAACTATAGCAGAAAAATCATGTTGGGCCGGAGGAACATGTTAGAAGATTGTATGTCGGGCCGGTGGATCAGTCGACGTATCGACAGAAGGCTTTGGGTCATGGATTCGGGCATCGGGCCAAGAAGAGTGGACATTGCACCAAGGATATCGGAGTTGCAGAGTCAACTGGCCGATTAGGCAACAGGTCGCAGGAGAGGATAATGCACCGAAGAATCGGACGAAGCGTCGAGGGACCAATGACATGCCGGACAACTTGATTAGATGCTTAGGATTAATTGTCTAGATCGAAGTGTGTTTTACATGTGCAGGATTAACTACGATAGCTTGAAGACATAAAGCAAGTTTACTGGAGTCAAGTTCGATGGGTGTTCGAGAGTTTACTGAGAGTCTGAAGATTCGTCGGAAGTGCTGCCAGAACCAACCGAGAAGAATTCAAGGACTTGCCAAAGTTTTCGGAAGTACACCGAAGAGATCATCGGAGGTTCGCGAAGATCACCGAGAAGATTCGACTACTTATCAAAGACTCGCTGAACTCGCCACAAGACCGGGAGCTTACTGGGAGTCCGCCGGAAGAAATCCGAGGGTGTATCGGAAGTCCGTTGGAAGTTCGCCAAAAAGCTCGTCGGAAGGAAACTCAACGTTGCCGGTTAAAATCTTACTTAGGACTGTCTTAATTTCATAGTTTGCATGTAATTAGGGATAGAATTAAGGGTTAATCCTACAACCCGGTTAGGAACCAATTGGGCCCAAGCTCGGACTGGCTTGGGCCAAGTTTGGAGCCCAACCAGTGAGCTTAAATAGTCTAGGCGGTGGCACCGCCAAACTGGGCAGTGACACCGCCCAGAACCCAAGAGTGTTAGGATCAAGAGCACTAAGAGGGGTGGTGAATTAGTGCAGCGGAAAACCAAAACCTTCTACTATAAAAATCGCGTTCGTTCAATAAGTGATTTCGGTAAGAAAGCCGATTCGTAAATCACTTTAACTTTTGATTAAGCGAGATGCAGTTAAAGCAAGGATATAAAGATTGTTTGCAGTTATGATAGAAATCAAAACGTAAGCAGAAACTGAAATATGATGATCGTACAATAAAATTGATTTACGTCTAAACGCCGATTCGGAAAGTGCAAAGCTTGAAACCCAATCGTATATGCGCAGAAAGCAGTAAGCTTTTGAGGAGGTTTGCAGTAAAGATAATATGCTCAAAGTAAATGCAAACCGAGATTTAGAGTGGTTCGGTCAATCTTGACCTACTCCACTTTTGGCTTCCTCCACCGACGAGGTCACCGACGTCAACTAGAGGCCTTCCTACAATAGGCGAAGGCCAACCACCCTTTTACAGTTTTACTCCTTTTGACGGGCTTAGGAGACAACCCTTACAGAATTTTCTCTCCTCTCTTTAAACCTCAGAACTTGGAAGAAAAGAGGGAGAAGAACTTTTGGCCTTTACAACAATTTTGAGCTCTAAAAATCATAGAACAAGATCAGGATATCGGTGTATATTGGTGCCCTTTCAGTGCTGAATGGGTGGGGTATTTATAGGCCCCAACCCAGTTTGAAATTGGAGCTCAAAACTGTCAATTCCCGGAATTCCGGGATCTGGCGGTTGCACCTCCTGATTGGAGCGGTTGCACCACCAGGCAGAGCTCGAAGACTGAGCCTCTAGGCGGTGCCACCTCCTGTCAGGGGCGGTTGCACCTCCTGCTAGAGCTCGAAGACCGAGCTCAGGCGGTGCCACCTCTTGAATAAGGCGGTTGCACCGCTCAGCCAAAGCTCGGAGACCGAGCCCAAGCGGTGCCACCTACTAGTCATAGGTGCCCAGCAAGCCAATCACGTGAGTGATGGCACGTGTGACTTGATACAGAATCTTTTTGCTTATTATATTTTGGCGTATATCACTTTATAACTATTGCATATATGCATATATATATTGTGATGTCCTTGGATTTATGCAATGGGAATCGGATCGTGATGAGATCACGATAATGAGATTGATTCACCTTTAAACACATATCCTAAATAATCCCGGTCATAGGTTACTCGAGAGGGACATCGTGATAACCGGATAGACTGGTGTGCTGTATACCCGTCCATATGATGGATGCAGCTGGTCTCATAGCTGCTCGTGTAGGGACACTAGGGATACAGTACAGGTGCTCATTGGAGAATGAGTTCACTGATTGATCCGCTTACGGAATGCTGGATGGTTGATGATGCCTTATTGTCAGACAGCGAATCCGTAGTCCTAGTGGTGTATCTGGTCCTTAGACTTGAGACACCAAGGATGTCCTGTATGAGTGCTCCACTCGTTGATACCAGACTTATAGGTTTGGCTGTCCCAGATCTAGTACAGCTGGTCATTGGGAGTGGTAGTCGACCTTACGAGGGCTATTGAGTGTCGATAGAGGATCATCCACTCTCGGCGTCATGAGAGGAATATCCCATGTGTTCTTGCTCAGACAAATCCCTGGCCAGGGTTATTCTGGTTGAGAGAGAAAGAGTTCTCCGGGAGAATCCGATTAGAGCGAGACTCGAGTAGAAACCGTATGAGTCTGACAACACCATGCTCGATATACGGTCTCTGGGATATTAGATGGATGAGGGACTATAGGTACATGGTAACTGAGGATAGACAGGTCCAATGGATTGGATTCCCTTGTATCGTCTGGGGACTTCGACGTAGTGGCCTAGTACTTCCGTAGTCGATGAGTCAAGTGAATTATTACAGAGATAATAATTCACTCAGTTAGAAGGAGTTCTGATAGGTATGACTTACGGCCAGCTTGATATTGGGCCTAGAGGGTCAAATACATATGGTAGGCATTGCGATGAGTAGAGGTTCAGATATGAGATATCTGACGGAGCCCTTGTCTTATTGGATGCAGATCCAATACCCACTAGGGGAGGACCCATTAGGGTTTGACAGGGGATCTCTATAAATAGGAGAGATTCAGAGCTTCATAGGCTAGAGCCTTTGCTTGCCTTTCCTATTCTCCTCTTTCTCTCCACCTCAAAGCAGGCCTGGAGTTTTGAGGAGCGTCGTCGCAACCCTGCTGTGTGGATCACCGCTAGAGAGGAGGACGCTTGACCTCCTTCACCCTCTCCTAAGGATCTGCAAGGAAACAGGGATATACGATCTCCATAGGTAACACAACCTACTCTATACGCAGTTTTAAGTTTCGCGGATTTTGCACACCAATCTTCGCACGATGACGAACATCTTTTTGGGAATCGGGGATTTTGTTTTTTTGTTCTTCCGTTGCGCATGTGATGTCGCCCCCAAGATTTCCCAACAATGGTATCAGAGTCAGGTTGTTCGTGCGAATGATTGGTTTTGAACTGCGTGTGTTGTGTTTAGGAAGAATTTAGACGTCAAAATCGTTGACGCAAAAGCGAGGATGGGCAGCAACAGTTGCTGCCCTCGATCTGCATGCCTGCAGCCACCTACAGCGGCAGCCGCAGCCAGGCAGCACAGCACCAGCGCATGCGCAAGCGCTGTGCCTGTAGTAGCCGGCCGGCGGTTTGCTTGCAGCAGGCTTGCGGCCGGGCGGGCTGGCAGCCCGCGGGTAGAGGCGCCTGCGGCCGCTGAGCCCGCGGGCAGAGGCGTCGCGGGGCAGCAGCGCGCGCTGAGGCACCGCAGGGCAGCGGCACCTGTGGCCGCTGCTCCCACGGGCGAAACCCCCCCCCATAGGGGCGGCCGCTCGACAGGATAGCACCGCCTGCTGGCGTTGCCCTGCCGGCAGAACCGCCCGCGGGGGCGCCCACCTGCAGCGGCAGCGCCGCCAGCGGGCGTGCGGCCTGCAGGCGAGGGCAACGTCCTAGCCTCGCCGCACAGGCCGCCGCTAGTAGGGTGGCGGCGGCGGCGGCAACAGCAAAGGGTAGTAGGGCATTAGGGTTTTTTGAGAAAAAAGATAGTTTTGCCCCTCGAAATTTGAGAAATTCCAATTTCTGTCTTTTATCCAAATTAAAAAAATACCCCTATAAATTCAAAAATTCCCTACATGTCCCTGATTTCAGAAAATATTAATTAATTAAAAGGTTTAGTTGATTATTATTTTTATTATTATCTAGTAGTCCTACATGATGATGATTATTTATACATGTGATGTATGATGTGTGGACGGATGATCATGGACCGTGTGATGTGTGTATTTGTGATTATTATTATTGAGGTCTGCGAGCCTCCATTATATTTCTCGTTTATTGTCGGGCCTACGTGCCTATGATTAAGTTGTAATCACATGAGGAGGCGCAATGGGAGCGTGGATGCGATAACGGGACTCATGAGACGGACGATCGTGATGCATAAAGATGCATCAAGATGTCGACGGAACCGACGAGGACGAGATGGACGATCATAGGGCATGAAGATGCACCGTTGCACACATAGATCTTGATGTAAGTGATTAGGCCTACTGGCTCATGCCTAATCATATTAAGTTGTGGTCCATGATCATCTGGTGTGATTGCTTATACACATACTAGATATGTATATATATATTTGCATGCGATGTAGATATATATTAAATATGCATATGTGTGACATGTCATATTAGGAGACCAAATCATAGAAACATCTCTCGATAATATTAAGTCGGTAAACGTGAGGCAATTAGATTGACCCACGTGGCCTTCCATCATTATAAGTAGGAACTGATTCCCGGTGTAGGTTGAGTTGGTCGAGTCCCTCGAGACTCACCTATATCGCGATTCGCTATCTTGCTTACGACATAGAGATGTCACTGGTGACCTGAGGGCATGGTATACTTGGTCGAGTACCTCGAGGGTATATCATCAAATCATACTCATCTTGTAACGAAGGTGTTGACTTAACCGAGCATCATGGTTGGTCGAGTCCCTCGAGGCCATGGTGATTCGGAGGCCGAACAGGACGGGAATCACAAGGAGTTGTGATCGACAAGAGTTGCCTACCTTTTAGGCTTAGTGTGATTGGTCGAGTCCCTCGAGGTTACACTAAGACGCTGATTGGATCCTGATCCCCACTAGAAGTCTACCGGAGACTTCCGTTTCACGTGCTGAGGGTGTCGCGTGACTCGTTAGTAAAATAGTGGGAGCATATTAAGATAGAAGTCTATATCTTGATAGTTTATTTCTTGCAAAATCTGCATGTTATTCATTTCTGTTGCATCTTTATTTTCAGAAAATGTCGCTTTCAAATCCCTTACATGGCATACTTGATGTCAACCGCCTCACTGGTCCAAATTATGCGGATTGGCTCCGTAACTTGAGAATTGTTCTCACAGCGGAGAAAATCATGTACGTCCTTGATACAGTGATGCCTGCGCCTGAAGAAGGGGAAAACGAGGATGAGATCGCTCGCTACGTGAAGTACATTAATGACTCCACTCTTGCTCAATGCTATATGTTGGGCTCTATGACTCCTGAGTACAGAGACAACATGAAAAGATGGATGCCAGATCCATTCTCCTACATGTCCGTAAATTATTTGAGGAACAGGGAAGGACTCAGCGATATGAGATATCTAAGAGCCTCTTCCGCACTAGGATAACTGAGGGGACACCGATTCAGAATCATGTCCTAAAGATGATTGAGTGGATAGAGAAACTCACAGGTCTAGGAATGGTCCTAGAGGATAACTTGTGTGTGGACATTGTGCTTCAGTCCCTACTAGATTCCTTTTCACAGTTCATAATGAATTTTAATATGAACAAGCTTGAGGTGACTCTCCCAGAGCTCCTCAATATGTTGAGGGAGGCAGAGAGTACTATTAAGAAAGAGAAGCCAGTTCTCTACACTGGTGAGGCCAAACAGAAAAGGAAAGCAGAAAGGTCCCATAGGAAGGGAAAGGGCAAGGGCAGACCAGGTAAAGCAAAGGTTGCTAAGAAAGACCCAGTAAAAGACAAAGGCTAGTGCTTCCACTGTGGTAAAGATGGGCACTGGAAGAGGAACTACAAAGAGTACCTTGTAGAAAGGGCGAAATAGAAGCTTGGAGAAGCTTCAGGTACATTCATGATCAATCTCCAATTGTCAGATTTTTGTGATAGTGCATTGGTATTGGATACCAGTATTGCTTATCACATCTACAATTTATTGTAAATTCTAGCAAAGCCGAGGGGAGATTGATGAGAGGAATATTGCATAAAGGTTTGTTTATGCTAGACACTACTCAACATATCATGAATATAAATGTGTCCAAGAGGAAACGAGATGAGATGAACAATGCATACCTGTGGCATTGTAGGCTAGGTCATATCCATGAAAGAAGGATTCAAAAGTTGCTAAATGATGGATATCTAGATCCATTCGACTATGTGTCATATGCAACTTGTGAGCCTTACCTTCGTGGAAAACTGACCAACTCTCCATTAAGTGGAACCGGAGAGAGAGTGTTAGGACTCTAGCTTGGAGAGTCCTAACTGAGAGGGACATTCATGTAAAACCGTTAGGACTCTAGCTAGGAGAGTCCTAATTGAGAGGGACATTCTGTTAGGACTCTAGCTAGAAGAGTCCTAATTGAGAGGGGCATTCATGTAGGAGGTGTTTTCTTAGAGAAGAATTAGGAGTTGTAAGGGAATAGGAGTCTTGACTAGGAGTCCTATTAGGAGTTGGTTAGAAGTAAGAGTCTTAAGTAGGAGTCCTATTAGGAGTTAGGGTTTAGAAGCCCTATAAATAGCCATGTATTCCTTCTCTTTTCATAGGCAATAGATGAATCTTTTATGCAGCCTTTGAGCAGCAACTTGGAGGGAGGAACCCCTATAGAGTTCCAAGGAGGCCGATCCCCTAAAGAGATCAACCCCAAGTTTAGAATCAGTAAGGATTCTAACACCTGGTATCAGAGCAGCGTTCTTGGCGTCTCGCTGCCCTTCCACAGCCATCCATCAACCCTCTACAACCATCCAAAGCAATTCCCACAATTGCTTAAAAGATCGTCACCGAATTCCGCCATCATCTCCACCACTGCGGATCATCCTTTGATCTCCCCGTGAATTGCAACAGGTTCTGGTTTCCTACCTTACTGCTGCTGCAATTTAGTTATCCTTATTCGAAAAAAAAAAAAAAATCGTTACTATATTGCTGCATAAATTTTTCGTCACAAAGTTTTCATCTCTACGACGAAAGATACATTGCAGAATTCCAACCGTATAGCACCATCTGTTTGATCTTGCTACTGTATTTTTTCTATCCAAATTTCTACAAACTTTTTATGAAATCTTTGACACTTCCTAACAGTGGATTTCCCTTTGGTTTCATCAAAAAATTCTCAATATAAACTACTGATCTTTTATGTCCATTCTGCTGCACTTGAATTGCAGAATTCAAGCCGCATAGCACCATCTTTTTGATCTTGCTACTGTGCTTTTTCTATCCAAATTTCTACAAAATTTTTATGACATCTTTGACACTTCCTAACAGTAGATTTCCCTTTAGTTTCATCGAAAAATTCTCAATATAAACTACTGATCTTTTATGTCCAATCTGCTGCACTTGAAAATCTATGCTGCAGAAAATTTCAGCTGCATATCGTTGCCTTAACCCATCTATTTGCAATCTTTTTTGAATGAAATTTCTTATACACTTCATATATCATCATGGCTTCCATCTAAGATTGATCTATTAAGAAATTCATCTCTAAAAATGATTTTATGTTGCTGCAAATTTTCATCGTAACCCGCTGAAATTTTTCGACGATAATTCTGCAATTGCAACTTGCACCAATTTCCTTACTGTTTTACTGCCAAAATTTTCTTGATTAAATTAGATATCCTTGCTGTCATATAAACTGTGATTTTTCTATCAATTCCCTCCTCAATTCTCTCAAGTTTTTGGTGGAAATTACGTCGAGAAACTGTTGTTTCTTCGACGACAATTCTACTCTTACAAGACAGCACATACCTGCTGCAACTTCCACGGATTTCTGTCAAACCTTTGCTACCATCTACCACAGATCCAAAACTTTCATCCACAGCCCTAAAACTCTACCAAACCACACCCTCAAACTGCACCCAAAACAGCCACAAAACAAGCCTAAACCGCAGCCTACATCCACCAATCCACCAACACTTTCGACCATCACTTCTCTCAACCTATACATGCCTTTAACCCAACAACAAAAGAGAGATCTTAACATCATAGATTTGGGGGCATATACTATGGCATCTAAGGAGACAATCAATGCTAAATTCGATGCCTTGGAGGCGCGAATGGAGGATAAGATTCGGACGCTCTTTACCGAACTCAGATTGGGCCGACCACTAATCCCGAAGAAATCATATCAAGGAGAGAGCTTTGCCCAATCACACCAAGCCCGAAGAGATGACTTCCAAGGGAGGAGAGGCTCTATGATGGACCCCAACTATCCATGCATGAGAGTGGACTTCCCTAGATGGGAAGAAGGAGACCCGATTGGTTGGATCTCACGCGCGGAGCGATATTTTCGGTACCACAAAATCGCAGATGCATCTATGGTGAAAATTGCAGCTATACATCTTGAAGGGGATGCTATACAGTGGTTTAAACAGTTTGAACATACTTATGGAGTCCTTTCATGGCAACAATTCAAAGAAGGACTGCTGATCCGCTTCAGACCAACCGATTACGAGAATATTGACGAACAACTAGCAAAGATCAGACAAACCTCCACCATTCAGGAGTACCAAACCAGGTTTGAAAGGTTATCTAATCAAAATCATGATTGGTTTCAAAAACATCTATTGAGGACCTTCATTGAGGGCTTGAAGCCGGAGATCCGAGGAGAAGTTAAAGCGCGACAACCGTACACGCTTATGGCAGCCATCTCTTTCGCACGACATCAAGAGGAGCAATTGAACCATGAAGCTCGGAGGACTAGGGTCGCTCCTCAACCAGTAATATTGAAGCCCTCAGCCCCCCCTACTATCGACCAAGTCCCTGCACCAAAGAGGTTAACAGGAGAAGAGCTTCGGGAGCGATATGCGAAGGGATTATGTTGGCATTGTGACGAACCGTGGAGCCGTGAGCATCGCTGTAGTAAAGGAGGACTTCTTATGATTGAATCGATAGAAGAAGAGGTCATTGAACATCCAAAAGAGAGCCTTGAACATGAAGAAGAAGATGCGGAAGAAGAGCCACAACCGACTGACGTTACAGTACACGCACTAGCCAGCTACTCAAACCCGCAAACGATGAAAGTTGGGGGCCTTCTCAAACAACAACCGATCACTGTTCTCATCGACACGGGCAGTACTACTAACTTCCTATATAGTAAGCTTGTTGTTCGGATAGCATTACCTATCGAGAATCGCTGCAGGTTTGATGTTAAGGTCATCAACGGACGGATTTTGAATTGTGATCGTAGGCGCCCGCAAGAGAAACTATTGCTGAAGGACCAAGAGATAATTGCAGATTTCTTCCTTCTCCCTCTTAACAATCATGAGGCCATGCTCAGAATTAAATGGTTGACGACATTAGGTGATATTTTCTGGAATTTTATGAAACTAATTATGAAATTTTACAGTAAGGAGAAACAGGTGACATTGCACGGGAAACGTGGGGGCGACATAACAACGATTTGCACACAACAAATGGAGAATGTTTTGCATAAAGCATGCAGTGGCTTTTTGGTACAACTTGAGCAGCAAACTAAGGGAGAGCCAATAGAATTTGAAGATCCAAATCTACTTCCTTTGCTTGCTGAATTTTCAAATATATTTGACGAACCGTGCAACCTACCTCTTACCCGTCGGCATGATCATTGTATAACGATTCTTCCATGCAAATCTTTAGTAAATACTTGGCCATATCAGTATCTACATCTCCAGAAGGATGAAATAGAAAGGATTATAAAAGAGATGCTCGAAACATGAGTTATTCGGTCGAGTTGCAACCTCTACTCTTCACCGGTGCTACTTGTACACAAGAATGACGGAACATGGCGAATATGCGTTGATTACCGAGCTCTCAATGGCATAACCATCAAGGATAAATACCCTATTCCAGTACTAGATGAATTGCTATATGAAAGGGAGCACAAATCTTCACAAAGATGGACCTTTGATCCGGGTATTATCAAATACGAGTGTACGAAGAAGTCATACCGAAAACCGCCTTTCGAACACACAACGGCCACTAGAAATTTTTACTTTCTTCAACAAAAGTTGAGATATCTTGGGCATATCATATCAGAGGAAGGTGTGACGGTGGACCCCTTCAAAATTGGAGCAATGCAAAACTGGCTGACCCCGAGAAAAATAAAATTGCTATATGGCTTTCTGGGTTTAACAGGCTACTACCGCAAGTTCGTGAAAAACTATGGAAAGATCAGTGCACCACTTACTTCCTTACTGAAAAAAGATGTCCTCCAATGGTTGGACAGAGCCTCCATGGCCTTCGACAAACTTAAGGCAGCCATGACGATAACGCTGGTGCTAACACTACCAGATTTCAACCGACCCTTCATTATTGAGGCCGACACATTTGGAGTCAGAATTAGAGCCATTCTCATGCAAGATGGTCGAACACTCGCATACACTAGCAAGACATTATCTCCCTCCTATCAAAATAAGTCAACATATGATAAGGAGATGCTCGCCATTGTGCGCGCAGCAACGCGGTGGAGACCCTACTTGATTGGTCGACGATTTCAAATTAAAACCGACCAAAAAAGCCTTAAGTACTTTTTGGAGCGAAAGATATCATCCCCTGAGCAGCAAAAATGGGTAACAAAACTTATTGGATTTGATTATGAAATAACTTACAAAAGGTGGAAAGAGAATATTGTTGCAGATGCGCTTTCGCAACTACTTGAGCAAGCTGAATTTTCGATCGTTTTACTTCCAACCAGCGACTTCCTTGAGGATATTAAGATGGAATGGCAGGAAGATTCAGAGACCAGTAAGATACAAAAAAAATTAGAGGAAGCACCAAGCTCCGTGGCTCATTACAATCGGGACTCAAAAGAATTATGCTATAAGGGACACATTGTGCTTGTGACAAATTCTACTTGCATCTTCAATAGCAGATTTTGGACAAAGTTATTCCATATGCAGGGTACTAAATTGAAAAGGAGTACGACATATCACTCACAAACTGAGGACAGACGGAAGTTTTAAATAGGTGCTTGGAGACAGCCCAAAGCCACCCACCAAATATGACTACCCAAAGAGAACTCCAAACCCAGCTAAGTGCCATTATTGATCGACGGATCGTGACTCGACGACGACGACCCACTAATGAAGTGCTAATACAGTGGGCGAACCTACCAATAGAAGAGGGACTATAGGTACACGGTAACTGAGGACAGACAGGTCCAATAGATTGGATTCCCCTGTATCGTCTGGGGACTACGACGTAGTGGCCTAGTACTTCCGTAGTCGATGAGTCAAGTGAATTATTACATAGATAATAATTCACTGAGTTAGAAGGAGTTCTGACAGGTATGACTCACGGCCAGCTCAATATTGTGCCTAGAGGGTTACATACATATGGTAGGCATTGCGATGAGTAGAGGTTCAGATATGAGATATCCGACGGAGCCCTTGTCTTATTGGATGCAGATCCAATACCCACTAGGGGAGGACTCATTAGGGTTTGACAGGGGATCTCTATAAATAGGAGGGATTCAGAGCCTCATAGGCTAGAGCCTTTGCTTGCCTTTCCTATTCACCTCTTTCTCTCCACCTCAGAGCAGGCCTGGAGTTTTGAAGAGCGTCGTTGCAACCCTGCTGTGTGGATCACCGCTAGAGAGGAGGACGCTTGACCTCCTTCACCCTCTCGTAAGGATCTGTAAGGAAATAGGGATATACGATCTCCCTAGGTAACACAACCTACTCTATACGCAGTTTTGAGTTTCGCGGATTTTGCGCACCAATCTTTGCACGACGACGAACATCTTTTTGGGAATCGGGGATTTTGTTTTCTTGTTCTTCCACTGCGCATGTGATGTCGCCCCTAAGATTTCCCAACACCACCTCCTGTCAGGGGAGGTTGCACCGCCCAATCTCGCTCGAAGATTGAGCCCAGGCAGTGCCACCTCCTGGCTGGGGCGGTTGCACCACCCAATCTCTCTCGGAGACTTAGCCCAGGCGGTGCCACCTCCTGGCTTGGGCGGTTCAACCGCCTGGCAGAAATCAGGGTCCGAATGGGTTGATTCATTCGGCCCAATTTGGGTTTTTCAGGGGCCCAATTACCCCAAGATTAAGTTAATGGGATCACCTCCCATTTCCAACTTAATCATTGTGCTAACTACGATATTTCCTAAGACATTTACTGCAACTTACTCCAGTGCGTCAATCGCTTCTTCTGGCGAGCTTCCGGCGAACTTCCGTCGATCATCCGATGAACCCTCGGTGATGCTCCTACGGACTTCCGGCAAACTCCTGGACTTGTGACGGTCCACTTGGCGAGTTCCGACGAGCTTCTTTGGCAAGCTTATGGACTTCTCGGATTTGTTCCCGCAGAACCTCCGATGACTGTCCGAACTTCCGTCGAACTCTCGAACTCCCAACGTGATCATTGTCTTGACTCTGGCGCAACTCTTGCTGCATGTCTTTCTTCTATCGTAGTTAATCCTGCACACTTAAAACAAAACTTCGATCGAGACAATTAATCCTAAGCAATTAACCAAGTTGTCCGGCATGTCATTGGTCCCTCGACGCTTCGTCCGATTCTTCGGCGCATCGTCTTCTCTTGTAGCCTATTGCCTAATCGACCAATTGACTCCGCAACTCCGATATCCTTGGCACAATACCCGCTCTTCTTGGCCCGATGCTCGAGTCTACGGCCCGAAGCCTTCTGTCGATATGTCGACCGATCCACCGGCCCGTCGTCCAATCTTCTAACATGTTCCTCCGGCACAACATGATTTTCCTGCTTTAATTGTCTCATCCTGATCGAAGCATCCTGCATCACTTAAAACGCAGATTAAATCATAAACATATATCAAGTAGTTTCATCATCAAAATACGTGATTCAACAATCTCCCCCTTTTTGATGATGACAACCACTTGATGACGGAGTTAAACTTAACTCCCGGAGTTTAAACAAACTCCCCCTATCAATATGCCATATTGATAGAACTTTGAATTCAAACTGAATTCAAGTCATTGCAATATTCATCATAAATACTTGCAACATGTCATCATGAACTTATGCATAAACTTATGCATAACATCATACTTCTCCCCCTTTGTCATCAACAAAAAGGAGAAGTCCAACTATTCTTGTGTTTGGAATATTAGTTTAACTTATTACATGAAAAACATAATATCAAGTTTTATCATCATGCAGTTTTGAAGCCAGAAAATTCAGCAAATGTTACATCATGCTTAGAACATTCAAGCTATCAAGTTTTAGATATGCAAGTTTTACAGCATACAAGATAGCACTTTTAGAACATGCAAGCAAGCAATGTTACAACATTTTAGAACTTGCAGGCTAGCAATTTAGAGATGTTCAAGAAGGCAATTCTCGCTTCTTGAAATATGCAAGTTGCAAGCTAGCAAATTTTTGCTTCCTTTGCAATGTTTGAGCTCGCAATTTTGCTTCCATTGCAAGGTGTAAGTTTAGCATGTTTAATTTTCTTGAGATAGCAACTATTTGGTTCTCTTTATACTACAAGCTAGCAATTTTTACGATATACAAGTTTTGCTTCTTGAGATAGGCAAGATAGCACTTTTACAATTTTTGTTTGGCAAGCTTGTGATGTTCAAGATAACAAGCTCTTTCTTCTCTTTTGAGAAGTGTCATTTTTGCTTTCTTTGCAAAGTGCAAGCTAGCAAAATGCCAAACTAGTAAGAGATAATGTTTTACATGAGGCAAGCAAACAATTTGGCAAGTGTTACATTTGCATCTTCTCTTTAGATGTGCAAGAAAATAAACATGTTTTTGCATTTTCTTGACATTTCAAGCTAGCAATTATCGGTGATGTTCAAGATAGCAATTTCTTCTCTTTTGTAATTTTTGCCTTTTTCTTGAATTGTGCTAGCAATCTATCTCCCCCTTTGTCATTGTCAAAAAGAAGGGAAAAACCCTTTACATCAATTTCTAAATCATAACAAAGGTAAGTAATCATTCTTATTTGTGCATCATTATAGTTTTAATGCATAAATTCATTAACATTTCATTTTTTATGCATGATACCGAAAAATCAATCATCATTATGAGCATATCAAACATGATATTCAAGCATTCATGATATATCATTTTGGCAACATGATCACAGCTATTCAAATGATGGTATCTAAATGTCAAAATTCATTACATCCTATCATGCATGATCGAAACTTCTTATTTGTATACATCAAAACAAATTAATGAATATTTCATGTATTCTTATCATCACATAAGGAATATGAAGAAGAATTATTAGGTGATGAGATAAACATTTCATGAATACAAGGAATTGCATAAAAATCATATCATAAGTGTTTCATGTATTCATATTATCACATGAAGCATACAAGACAACAATGCAAAGAAATCATGTCATGAAGAATATCAATGTGAAAATTCAGCAAAGATCACATGATACAATCGCAAAGCATGATATAATTATGTGATATATCATGAGATGATAATTTATCATATCAATGAAAGATATCAATGAGGATCAATTTGTGAATACCAAAGATATGATTCATGGTTCATTAAAATTCTTCTTAACAAGTTCACGATCAAGATTCATATAATTCTTAATAAAGCAAATTGATGTACAATCATCACACAAGACATACAAGACAAAGAAATCTTGTTATTTCTATATTATGAAATATATGATATTAAGGCTCATGATTCATTTGAAAAGATATAGCACAAAGAGCAACTTGAAACATTCTTATCAAGATCACATTTTAAAATATTCCAAGTATCAAGATATCAATATGACACTTCATTGAATTCTGAGAAATCAAAAGACAAGTTACACTTCATTTGAAGAATTCCTTTTTGATAAATGTAGGGAGCATAATGAACGATCTTGATTTATAAAGAACTTCATGTTATAATTATCAAGATCATGATTTTAATAATCATTTTCTTTAGCAAAGAATCACAAAAGCACTTTATTTTTGCATAAGAAATCTCATTGTATTATGATTTATAAATTCTTTCTCTACACATGAATCATAGGAGATATGTATGTGAAACAAATCTTTGCAAGTAAAAACACTATCATTCATATTTCAAGATAGAATTTATAAGCAGGAATCATTTCATCAAATCCATTTCAGAAAAATATTTTTCATATAATAAGTGTATGAGAAAATCCGATTGTTAGGATACCAATTGTTAAGCGAATCTGAAAATGAAATTAACACTTTCATGCATTCGGACAAGATTTTGCTATAGATTTTTAAGTTCAATCATGAAGATAAAACATGCTCATGATCATAAAAATTTATGTATCCAAAACACATAATTTCCAACATGTTATTAAGGCATGTAAGAGTGTAAAATCATCATGGCAATTAAGTGATTTGAACATTGAATCAAGAAAGTCTGAAAAATAATCTTAACAAGTTCATGCATTCGAGCACATTTTTGCCATAGTTTTTCAAATACACTCATGAAAATAACACATGCTTATCATCAGCTTAAAATCTCATACATAAATTTGTTAATCAAAATATTTAATTTCATCATTATGCATTTCTTCAAATCAAACATGATTTTTAATCAAAATCGAGAAATAACAATGGAAATCAACGTAATACACATTATTACTTCTTAACCATGATTTCATATTTTCAATCAAGATCATTTTATTTGTTTATCATAAAATATGCAATATTATCATTTTCGAAATTACTTAGCATGATCATAAATTGTTTTTTAAACATGTAATTTTTAAGAAAATTAATTCTAAACTAAAAGAGAAAATACATCATGAAAGCATCAAGTAATTTGAAAATAAATTAGGGGGATTTCGATTACCTCATCATTGAAAGCGATTAAGGCGTAGTTTGCCACCTTACCTTTCTTGATTTTCTCCTCATCTTCGAAGGAGCTCGATTCATCCCACTTTGTGTTCTTCTTCTTTGGCCTCTTCCTTCGTTCAAGTTTATTATTTATTTTAGATTTTTGTTTAATAAACTTATTAAGATTTAGTGTTCGAAGTTCAAGTTCATCATTGTCCTCATCACTTGAGTCATCGCTCAAGTGGTATTCATTTGTCCGGAATTCCAAATCCTTCATGTTCTTTGGAAGGTGATTTTGTTCATCATGTTCATCATGTGCATTGTGCACCATTTCATATGTTATCAATGAACCAATGAGTTCTTCAAGTGGTAAGTTGTTTATGTTTTTAGCTTCTTGTATTGCAGTTACTTTTGAATCCCACTTCTTAGAAAGAGAACGCAAAATCTTGTTTACGAGTTCAAAATCCAAAAAATATTTTCCAAGAGCTCTTAAACTATTGACGACATCCGTGAAACGGGTGTACATGTCGCCTATAGTCTCGCTTGGTTGCATTCGAAAAAGCTCAAAATCGTACAATAAAATGTTAACTTTCGAGTCTTTGACTCTACTAGTTCTCTCGTGCGTGATTTCAAGTGTTCGCCAAATGTCAAAAGCCGTTTCGCACGTAGAAATCTGATTGAACTCATTTTTGTCCAAAGCGCAAAATAAGGCATTCATAGCCTTTGCATTTAAAGAAAAATACTTCTTCTCCAAATCCGACCATTCATTCATCGGTTTAGAGGGAAGTTGAAACCGTTTTCAATGATATTCCATAAATCCAAATTCATAGAAATCAAGAAAACTCTCATTCGAGTTTTCCAATAAGTGTAGTCCAATCCGTTGAACAATGGTGGACGAACAACCGAGAAGCCCTCTTGAAAGCCATGAAGAGCCATTTCTCTCGGGTGTAAATCCGAAATGAGAAATACCGAGCTCTGATACCAATTGTTAGGATCAAGAGCACTAAGAGGGGAGGGGTGAATTAGTGCAACGGAAAAACTTCTACGATAAAAATCGCGTTCGTTCAATAAAAGTGATTTCGGTAAGAAAGCTGATTCGTAAATCACTTTACCTTTTGATTAAGAGAGATGCAGTTAAAGCAAGGATATAAAGACAGTTTGTAGTTATGATAGAAATCAAAACGTAAGCGTAAACTGAAATATGATGATCGTACGATAAAATTGATTTACATCTAAACGCCGATTCGGAAAGTGCAAAGCTTGAAACCCAATCGTATATGCGCAGAAAGAAGTAAGCTTTTGAGGAGTTTGCAGTAAAGATAATATGCTCAAAGTAAATGCAAACCGAGATTTAGAGTGGTTCGGTCAATCTTAACCTACTCCACTTTTGGCTTCCTCCACCGACGAGGTCACCGACGTCAACTAGAGGCCTTCCTTCAATAGGCGAAGGCCAACCACCCTTTTACAATTTCACTCCTTTTGACGGGCTTAGGAGACAACCCTTACAGAATTTTCTCTCCTCTCTTTAAAGCTCAGAACTTGGAAGAAAAGAGGGAGAAGAACTTTTGGCCTTTACAACAATTTTGAGCTCTAAAAATCACAGAACAAGATCAGGATTTCAGTGTATGTTTAGTGCCCTTTCAGTGCTGAATGGGTGGGGTATTTATAGGCACCAACCCAGTTTGAATTTGGAGCTCAAAACTGTCAATTCCCGGAATTCCAGGATCTGGCGGTTGCACCTCTTGACTAGAGCGGTTGCAACGCCTGGTAGAGCTCGAAGACTGAGCATCTGGGCGGTGCCACCTCTTATCACGGGCGGTTGCACCTCCTGCCAGAGCTTGAAGACCGAGCTCAGGCGGTGCCACCTCCTGACTGAGGCGGTTGCACCGCTCAGCCAGAGCTCGGAGACCGAGCCCAGGCGGTGCCACCTCCTGTCAAAGGAGGTTGCACCGCCTAGTCTCGCTCGGAGATTGAGCCTAGGCGGTGCCACCTCCTGGCTGGGGCGGTTGCACCGCCCAGTCTCGCTTGGAGACTTAGCCCAGGCGGTGCCACCTCTTGGCTTGGGCGATTCATCCGCCTGGCAGAAATCAGGGTCCGAATGGATTGATCCATTCGGCCCAATTTGGGTTTTTCAAGGGCCTAATTGCCCCAAGATTAAGTTAATGGGATCACCTCCCATTTCGAACTTAGTCATTATGCTAACTAAGATATTTCCTAAAACATTTACTGCAACTTGCTTCGGTGCGTCAATCGCTTCTTCCGGCGAACTTCTGTCGATCATCCGATGAACCCTCGGTGATGCTCCTGCGGACTTCCGGCAAACTCCTAGACTTGCGACGATCCCCTTGGCGAGTTCCGACGAGCTTCTTTGGCAAGCTCATGGACTTCTCGGATTTATTCCCGCAGAACCTCCGACGACTGTCCGAACTTCCGTCGAACTCTCGAACTCCCAACGTGATCATTGTCTTGACTCCGGCGCAACTCCTACTACATGTCTTTCTTCTATCATAGTTAATCCTGCACACTTAAAACAAAACATTGATCGAGACAATTAATCCTAAGCAATTAACCAAGTTGTCCGGCATGTCATTGGTCCCTCGACGCTTCGTCCGATTCTTCGGCGCATCGTCCTCTCCTGCAGCCTATTGTCCAATCGGCCAGTTGGCTCCGCAACTCCGATATCCTTGGTACAATACCCACTCTTCTTGGCCAGATGCCCGAGTCCATAGCCAGAAGCCTTTTGTCGATTTGTCGACCGATCCACCGGCCCGTCGTCCAATCTTCTGACATGTTCCTCCGGTACTGTAATATCCCCCATTTTTGAAAATTTAGTAAATGCTTATTTGTAAATATGAGGATTATTTAATAATTTTTTTATATTAAATAATATTATAATAGAAGTTTGATATGATTTATGAAAGTTTCAGATTTAAGTTCAAAAAAAAAAAATTAGTGGACATGTGTCATTAGCTAACTTAATGGTGCCACCTAAGTTTGCTCTAAGGATGACATCTAGTACTTTTCATGCATGCTTGCCACCTTGAAACTTTGCAACTCTTATGTTAACCAAAAGTAATTAAATAAGAGATTAAAGGAGAAACTAAATGTAACCTTCAGATGCTGCATCCAACGTGAGTTTAAGAAGAGAAGAGAAGGGAAGAAGAAGAAGAAGAGGAATTGAAGAAGAAGATTTGATTGAGGTTTTGCATCAACTCCCCCCCATTTGGGAATCAAATTTGTTTAAGGCAAGTGTCCTAACATCTTCCTACAGAATTCCTAATCTCTGTTTTCCTTTTATTTCTTCATAATTCAAAATATTTCAGCTTAGTACCAAACCGTTCTTTCCTTTTGATACAAAGTCATGAATCTGAAATTTTTTCGGTAATCTGACTTCTATACATTATTTTGGATATAACTTTTAGCACTAAACTCTGATTTAGGCAAAACCTAATCCATTTGAAAGTAGACTCAAATATCTTTATTTTGACACTAGGATTGAATGATTTGGAGTTTAAATGCCTACTAAGACGTCTGTTTCAATTAACCCTATAGATTATGCAAAATAGGGACTGAAATATCTGACCTTCTGTTACTAAATTACTCATAACTCTCTAGAGAAAATTCTGAATTATACAAAGCTTAGTTATTTTGAAACTAGATTTGCATATCTTTCTTTTGACATATAATTTAGTAATTTTGAAGTACGTTTGCCTTCTGAAACATCTGTTTAAATTGACTCTATTAATTCTACAAAACAGAGATGATCAATTCTGACCTTCCTTTACTCTATTTGTTGTAACTTCCTGTTAAGAACTCAAAAAATTATAAATCTGAGTACATCCGAAAATAGATTGATACAGATTTCCAATGACATCTATTTTTAGTGATTTGGAGCATGCTTGGTCACTCAACAATTCAGGAAATGTACCATTCAAATTCTATCAGAATTGAAAACTTTGTTGGGTTTTGCCTATTCAATTTTCATCCTATTGGAAATATGATTTCTGCTAAATTCTTCTTCAATTGAGCTTTATATTAGTCCTTTGAAGTTCTTGTATTGTTCATCCTGAAATTATTGTATAACTAAAATTTATTATGTAATTCTTTGTTTGCATTTCCTTGTTTGATAAAGGCACATGCATATCTTCGTTGTTCCGCATGTGCTTCTGATATGTGTCAATGTTCTTGTTCGTACGACCCTTTTGTACTCTGGTGTCTTGTGGGATATTGTGAACCTTTGCCAAAAATGGTAAAGGGAGTTATGCTTAGAGCCCGCGATTGCTCTACCGGCCCCATTGACTTCACTCAGACGTGGGTGGATGGAGCTTCCAGACGTGGGAGACTTATGCTTGGTGGTCATCCAAAAATGGATGAATCACATTATGTATGTGGTCCCACAGCGCCCTCTATGTTTATTGATATGATATCCAAAGCTTTGTTTATGAGTTCATATTATGCTTTGGATAAAAATGGAATGCATGTTACATCAAAAATGACATACAGCTGGTGTTTATTATTCGGTTCACTTGTTATACTTTGAAGTGTTTCATTTGTCATTATTATGCCCCCAAACACTCTTATGCCTTTGATGTGCGTCTAAATGCTTCATGTGCCATTTGATACATGCCTAAATGCTTCTTTTGCCAATGAAATGCTCCAATTTCCTTTCTCCTATTGTTATGTCTAATGCCTATTTTTGAACAAGGTAAACCTTTGTGATTTTATATCAAATGAGATGACTTCAAATGAACACTTGTATTTCTACTTTTGTAACTTGATACTAAGCCTGCTTGAACTTCTCTTATCGCCATGGATATGTTAGACGCTTGCTGAGTTCTTTATGCTCACTCCGTTGCTATATAAATTTTTTCAGGGTAGCTTGTCACGCACTGAAAAGCTAGAATTGGGTTAAAGCAGTGAAAGGCTAGAAGTTTTTTGAGCTAATTTTGTTGGATGATGGTTTTTGTTGTATAGTAAACTTTACTTCTGATGTAATGTTAAGGATCTGTTGATACTTATGTGTTGTAAAAGTTTAAAGGACCGCTCATGTGTATGGAATGATAAGTTTAAGTTGTATAAGGATAAGAACTCATGGTAAATAATTATCTTTTTGTGATTGTATATACTTCTATGTTTATGGATGTGTTTTGATGCAAGATGGGAAAGTAATTGCTTATGCTTCAAGGCAGCTAAAGAATTAAGAATTGAATTATCTGACTCATGATTTGGAATTAGCAGCAATCATCTTTGCTCTAAAGATTTGGAGACATTACTTGTATGGGCGGACATTTGATATATTTACTGATCACAAGAGTTTAAAGTATATTTTTACACAGAAGGAGTTAAATATGAGGCAACGAAGATGGATAGAACTTCTGAAGGATTATGATTGTACCATCTGTTATCACCCAGGTAAAGCAAATGTTGTAGCTGATGCACTTAGTAGAAAATCTACAAGTTTTATGGCTAGTCTGGTTGTGAAGCAATGGAAGCTATTAGAAAGAAATTATGATTCAAATGTAATAAGGAAAGGGCAAGACTCAATAATGTTGATGGCCTCTATCCAGGTGCAAACTAATCTCATTCAACAAATTAAAGAAGGACAACTACGAGATCCACATTTAATATACTTGAGGAATGAAGTTGAAAAGGGATTGAAGTTGAATTTTCAAATTTCAGATGATGGCCTATTGAGATTTGGGGATAGAATATGTATTCCAAATGACTCAGATATCAAGAACCAAATCTTGAACGAAGGCCACAATTCAAAGTACACTATGCATCCTGGTAGCACAAAAATGTACAGAGATCTACAAAGTCATTATTGGTGGAAAGGCATGAAGAAGGAGATTGCAATATATGTTTCAAGGTGTTTGACTTGTCAGCAAAGAACATGAGAGACCTGGAGGTTTGTTACAGCCCTTAGATATTCCTGAATGGAAATGGGAATGCATTACTATGGACTTTGTTTCAGGACTACCCAGAACCTCTAGAAAGCACGATGCTATTTGGGTCATTGTTGATAGGTTAACCAAATCTACATATTTCTTACCAATCAATATGACTTATTCTCTTGGTAAGCTTGCATATTTGTATGTTGATGAAATAGTAAGACTTCATGGTGTCCCGAAGGAGATTATCTCAGATAGAGACTCCAGATTTCTTTCTAGATTGTGGAGGAGATTACAAGATTCTATGGGCACCAAAGTAAAGTTTAGCACTGCCTATCACCCTCAGACCGATGGTCAATCTGAAAGAACAATTCAAGTACTTGAGGATTTGCTTAGAGCCTATGTTATGGATTGGAGAGGTGAATGAGACAAAGATATTTCTCTTATTGAGTTCACTTACAATAATAGTTACCATTCGAGCATTCAGATGGCTCCTTATGAGGCATTATATTGGCGAAAATGTAGAACGCCTATATGTTGGGAGGAAGTTGGTGATAGAAAGTTGTTAGCACCAGATAAAGTACAAGAGACTACTGAAAAGATTCAGGTTATCATAAAAAGGCTAAAGGCTGCTCAGAGTCGGCAAAAGAGCTATGCTGATAACAGAAGACGAGATATCGAGTTCCAAGTAGGAGATTTTATATTCCTAAAGGTCTCCCCTTCCAAAGGCGTTGCAAGATTTGGAAAGAAAGGAAAGTTAAACCCAAGGTTCATTGGACCTTTTGAGATCCTTGAAAGAATTGGCTCTGTCGCTTATAAGATTGTCTTACCACCGTTGATGTGTCATATTCATGATATATTTCATGTGTCAATGCTAAGAAAGTATATACCTAATCCCTCTCATGTCATTGAGTATGAGCCGATTGTGATTGAGAAATACTTATTTTACAAGGAAGAGCCCATTCAGATTATTGATAAAAAAGAGAAGATCTTAAGAAATAGAATCATTAATCTGGTTAAAGTAATTTGGAAGCATCATTCTACAAATGAGACGACCTGGGAGCTAGAGGAAGAAATGAAGAAAGTTTATCCTCATCTTTTCGCTGAATGATATGATAAATTTAGAGGACTAAATTTTCTTTTAAGGAGGGAAGAGTATAATATCCCCCATTTTTGAAAATTTAGTAAATGCTTATTTGTAAATATGAGGATTATTTAATAATTTTTTTATATTAAATAATATTATAATAGAAGTTTGATATGATTTATGAAAGTTTCAGATTAAAGTTAAAAAAAAAAAAATTAGTGGACATGTGTCATTAGCTAACTTAATGGTGCCACCTAAGTTTGCTCTAAGGATGACATCTAGCACTTTTCATGCATGCTTGTCACCTTGAAACTTTGCAACTCTTGTGTTAACTAAAAGTAATTAAATAAGAGATTAAAGGAGAAACTAAATGTAACCTTCAGATGCTGCATCCAACGTGAGTTTAAGAAGAGAAGAGAAGGGAAGAAGAAGAAGAAGATTTGATTGAGGTTTTGCATCAACTCCCCCCAATTTGGGAATCAAATTTGTTTAAGGCAAGTGTCCTAACCTCTTCCTACAGAATTCCTAATCTCTGTTTTCCTTTTATTTCTTCATAATTCAAAATATTTCAGCTTAGTACCAAACCGTTCTTTCCTTTTGATACAAAGCCATGAATCTGAAATTTTTTCGGTAATCTGACTTCTATACATTGTTTTGGATATAACTTTTAGCACTAAACTCTGATTTAGGCAAAACCTAATCCATTTGAAAGTAGACTCAAATTTTATTTTGACACTAAGATTGAATGATTTGGAGTTTAAATGCCTACTAAGACTTCTGTTTCAATTAACCCTACAGATTCTACAAAATAGGGACTGAAATATCTGACCTTCTGTTACTAAATTTCTGATAACTCTCTAGAGAAAATTCTGAATTATACAAAGCTTAGTTATTTTGAAACTAGATTCGCATATCTTTCTTTTGACATATAATTTAGTAATTTTGAAGTATGTTTGCCTTCTGAAACATCTGTTTAAATTGACTCTATCAATTCTGCAAAACAGAGATGATCAATTCTGACCTTCCTTTACTCTATTTGTTGTAACTTCCTGTTAAAACTCAAAAAATTATAAATCTGAGTTCATCCGAAAATAGATTGATACAGATTTCCAATGACATCTATTTTTAGTGATTTGGAGCATGCTTGGTCACTCAAACAATTCAGGAAATGTGCCATTCAAATTCTATCAGAATTGAAAACTTTGTTGGGTTTTGCCTATTCAATTTTCATCCTATTGGAAATATGATTTCTGCTAAATTCTTCTTCAATTGAGCTTTATATTAGTCCTTTGAAGTTCTTGTATTGTTCATCCTGAAATTATTGTATAACTAAAATTTATTATGTAATGCTTTGTTTGCATTTCCTTGTTTGATAAAGGCACATGCATATCTTCGTTGTTCCGCATGTGCTTCTGATATGTGTCAATGTTATTGTTCATACTACCCTTTTGTACTCTGGTGTCTTGTGGGATATTGTGAACCTTTGTCAGAAATGGTAAAGGGAGTTATGCTTAGAGCCCGCGATTGCTCTGCCGGCCCCATTGACTTCACTCAGACGTGGGTGGATGGAGCTCCCAGGCGTGGGAGACTTATGCTTGGTGGTCATCCAGAAATGGATGAATCACATTATGTATGTGGTCCCACAGCGCCCTCTATGTTTATTGATATGATATCCAAAGCTTTGTTTATGAGTTCATATTATGCTTTGGATAAAAATGGAATGCATGCTACATCAAAAATGACATACAGCTGGTGTTTATTATTCGGTTCACTTGTTATACTTTGAAGTGTTTCATTTGTCATTATTATGCCCCCAAACACTCTTATGCCTTTGATGTGCGTCTAAATGCTTCATGTGCCATTTGATACATGCCTAAATGCTTCTTTTGCCAATGAAATGCTCCAATTTCCTTTCTCCTATTGTTATGTCTAATGCCTATTTTTAAACAAGGTAAACCTTTGTGATTTTATATCAAATGAGATGACTTCAAATGAACACTTGTATTTCTACTTTTGTAACTTGATACTAAGCCTGCTTGAACTTCTCTTATCGCCATGGATATGTTAGATGCTTGCTGAGCTCTTTATGCTCACTCTGTTGCTATATAAATTTTTTCAGGGTAGCTTGTCACGCACTGAAAAGCTAGAATTGGGTTAAAGCAGTGAAAGGCTAGAAGATTTTTGAGCTAATTTTGTTGGATGATGGTTTTTGTTGTATAGTAAACTTTACTTCTGATGTAATGTTAAGGATCTGTTGATACTTATGTGTTGTAAAAGTTTAAAGGACCGCTCATGTGTATGGAATGATAAGTTTAAGTTGTATAAGGATAAGAACTCATTGTAAATAATTATCTTTTTGTGATTGTATATACTTCTATGTTTATGGATGTGTTTTGATGCAAGAAGGGAAAGTAATTGCTTATGCTTCAAGGCAGCTATGTTTATGGATTTGTGTTGTGGTTGATGTTTAGTTGAGTTGTCTTTGGATTTTGTGAATCTCTGAGTGAAGTGGATTATGATTTATGTAACATACATGTTTATGAATTGTGAATATTGAATTTTGAATGATTCTTAGTATCCTCAAATTGTTAGATTGGATCCTGGATTGAATTGATGATGAATTATAATATTATTGATTTTAGACAGGGTCACACCTCCTTAATATGAAAAATTCGGGGGCGCGTGACAGGTACAACATGATTTTCCTGCTTTAATTGTCTCATCATGATCGAAGCATCTTACGTCACTTAAAACACAGATTAAATCATAAACATATATCAAGTAGTTTCATCTTCAAAATACGAGATTCAACACAAGGAATTTAAATCAACTTGAAGCGTATAAATATGCCTCTCCTCCCTAGTTAAAAAACACAAGCACAGAGAGTTTAAAAGTGGAAAAATATTGTATGAATCTCTTGTGAGAATCCTCCGTTAGTCTAAGTGTTAGAATTCTGTAAGGGAGGAGTAAGTGCTTGTAAAGGTTGACTCTTAATCCTGTGAAAAAGGAGAAGAGGGGTGTAAAAAGGAGGTTGATCTTCGCTTGTTAAAGGAAGATCGATAGCGGATGCCGGTGGCCTCGACGGAAGAGGAATCAACGGAGTGGATGTACATCACGACAACCAAACCACTATAAATTGGCGTGTTCTATGGTTTGCATTACCTTTGTGCAATTTACTTTAAATGTAAATCTCTTTACAAGCTTTACATCCACTATGCTCTATCATACTTTTTCAAGTTAAGTTTTCGAAATCGGTTTTCATTGTAAACAGATTTTATCGTATGAAAGTTTTTGAAGACATGATTTTACCACTGCACTAATTCACCCCCCCCTCTTAGTGCCGACCCCGTTCCTAACAATTGGTATCAGAGACTCGTATTTCTCATTTTTTTTAACACCCAAGATAAATGGCTCTTTTCAGCTTTCAAGAGGGTCACTCTCTTATTCGTCCTCCCTTTTTCAATGGGATGAATTACTTATATTGGAAAACTCAAATGAGTGTTTTCTTGCTTTCTTTGGATTTGAACTTATGGAACATTGTCGAATCCGATTTTAAAAGGTCTTCTCTTCCAACGAAAGATTGGAATAATTTGGAGAAGAAAACTTTTTCTTTAAATGCTAGAACTATGAACGCTCTATTTTGCACGTTAGATAACACTGACTTTAATCAAATTTCTATATGCCAAACGGCTTTTGACATATGGCATACTCTCGAAATCACACACGAAGGCACTAATAGAGTAATAGATTCAAAGATTAATTTCTTAATGCATGATTTTGAGTTATTTCGTATGGAACCAAGAGAGACTTTTGGAGACATGTACACCCGTTTTACGGATATCGACAATAGTCTAAAAGGATTTGGTAAAAGTTTTTTAGATTTTGAACTCATTAACAAGATCTTAAGATCACTTTCTAAAACTTGGGATTCAAAAGTAACGACTATTCAAGAATCAAAAAACTTGAACTATTTCTCTCTTAAAGAATTTATAGGGTATTTGATGACCTATGAAATGATGTACAATACACGTAAAGAATACAAGAACAACCTTCCAAAGGACAAGAAGGATTTCAGACATAGAACAATCGAAGACCACTCAAGCATAAGCTTAAGTGATTGTGAATTTGAACTCATCACTATGAAATTTAAAAAGTTTATCAAAAAAAAATTAAAAAAAAAGAATGGAACTACTTGCTATAAACACAAGAAGAAGTTATCAAAAGACGAATCGAGCTCCTCCGAAGTCGAGGAGAAAATCAACAAAGGCGAGGTGGCAAACTATGCCTTAACAACTTTCCATGATGAGGTAATCAAAATGAGTTAATGGAATAAAATGTTAGATTTAAATCTAATGATAATTCTATGTATGTTTTTCAAGAAGAAATAATGTATATCTTGATGATTTTCTTATTTATTTTTGATTTTACTTGAAAATGCTTTATGCTTAGTGAAACCATGATTGATGAATATGCTTTATGTTTTCTTTGGCTTGTATGTCTTATCATGATGAATGTTTTAAAAATAAATATTCGCATCATGCTTGATGATTTTTATGCATGATGACTTGAAATAATTATTTGAAATCATATGTTTTGGAATTATGTGTTACACTTTTTGATCTTGATGATTTTTTTGTTGGGAAATCTTGGGGGCGAAATCATATGCGCAGCGAAAGAACAAGAAAACAAAATCCCTGATTCCCAAAGAGATGTTCGTCGTCGTGCAAAGATTGGTGCGTAAAATCTGCGAAACTTAAAACTGCGTATAGAGTAGATTGTGTTACCTAGGGAGATCGTATATCCCTATTTCCTTGCAGATCTTTTGGAAAGGGTGAAGGAGGTTAAGTGTCCTGCTCTCTAGCGGTGATCCACACAGTAGGCCAGCGACGACTTTCCTCAAACCTCCAGGCCTGCTTTGAGGTGGAGAGGGAGAGGAGAATAGGAGAGGCAAGAAAAAGCTCTATCCTATAAGGCTCTGAATCCCTCCTATTTATAGAGGTCCCTTGTCAAACCCTAATGGATCCTCCCCTAGTGGGTATTGGATCTGCATCCAATAAGACAAGGGCTCCATCGGATATCTCATATCCGAACCTCTACGCATCGCAATACCTACTATATGTGTGTAACCCTCTAGGCCCAATATCGAGCTGGCCGTGAGTCATACCTGTCAGAACTCCTTCTAACTCAGTGAATTATTATCTCTATAATAATTCACTCGACTTATCGACTACGAACATACTAGGCCACTACGCCGTAGTCCCCAAACGATATAGGGGAAATCAATCCATTGGATCTGTCTGTCCTCAGTTACTATGTACCTATAGTCCCTCATCCATCTAATATCCCAGAGACTGTATATCAAGCATGGTGTTGTCAGACCCATACAGTTTCTAGTCGAGTCTCGCTCTAATCGGATTCTTCCGGAGAACTCTTTTTCTCTCAACCCGAATGACCCTGGCCAGGGATTTGTCTGAGCAAGAACACATGGGATATTCCTCTCATGACGCCGAGAGTGGATGATCCTCTATCGACACTCAATATCCCTCGTAAGGTCGACTACCACTCCCAATGACTAGCTGTACTAGATCTGGGACAGCCAAAACTATAAGTCTGGTATCAAAGAGTGGAGCACTCATACAGGACATCCTTGGTGTCTCAAGTCTAAGGACCAGGTACACCACTAGGACTACGAAATCGCTGTCTAACAATAAGGCACCATCAACCATCCAGCATTCTGTAAGTGGATCAATCAGTGAACTCATTCTCCATTGAGCACCTGTATTGTATCCCTAGTGTCCCTACACGAGAAACTAAGAGACCGGCTACATCCATCATATGGACGGGTATACAGCACACTAGTCTGTCCGGTTATCACAATGTCCCTCTCGAGTAACGTATGACCGGGATTATTTAGCATATGTGTTTAAAGGTGAATCGATCTCATTATCGTGATCTCATCACGATCCGTTTCCCATTGCACAAATCATAGGACATCACAATATATATATATATATATATATATATATATATATGAAATAGTTATAAAATGATATATGCCAAAATATAGTAAGCAAAAAGATTCTGTATCAAGTCACACGTGCCATCACTCGCGTGATTGGCTTGTTGGGCACCTATGACTAGCATTTTTATCTTTCCATTTTAAACGTTGATGTCTGGTTTTTATTTGCAAAAATTTGAGTATTCTTATATGAAATCAATCACTTATAATGAAACACATAAAAAGGCAAATTTATTATCATTAGAAATAAAATGATAAATCAAATCTCTTGTTCAAAGAAGCCTTATATTTAATATGTTATATTTTTTTGGTTATGATGGTTTTTATGATGAAATTTACTTTTCAATCATAAATGTTGATGCCTGTTTTTATTTGGCATAAAAGAAAAGAACATGCATATATGAAATCAATCAATAAGTTGAAACAAATAGAGGAAAGTATTTTTCTTGAAAACTTCTCAAATCCCTACCTTATCGATTTTTCACTAAGTGATTGATAAAATTATTTATGCTATTTTGAATCTCTAGAACGTAATGTTGAGATTTTGATGATTTGAATTTGGAATGAATTTTATCAAAATCATGATCTTGATTTCTTGGAATAACATGAGATTTCCTTTTATGATCATCTTGATTATTTTGATTCATGGAATTTTGAATTCATGGCTTGATCTTTCATTTGTTTATGAGATGGTTGAAATCTTTATACCTTTGAATTCTTCCCTTCTCCTTTCAATTTTTAAAATTATGCATGTTATATGTTGGAGATTTGAAACCATGTTTTGATATCATGCATACCCAAGAAATGTTGATTTGATAAATTTAATGAATTGAAAATGAATGATGAGTTTTCTCTTGATTATAATTTGTGATATTTTTTATGAATCATCATCTTGATTTATCGATATTTGATACATGAAATTTTTCTATGAATCAAGATTTTTTCATGCTATGATTCTTCTTAGTATTCACTAAAAATAATGTATTCAAATTAACCATGATATGCTACTTGATATCTTGATAATTTATGACTTAAATTTTATTATGTAAAATTCCTTGTATTCATGAAATGTTTATCTCATCACCAAAATTCTCTTGATATTTTGAATATGATGAAATGAAATTATGCATGAAATACAATTGGGAAGTTAATGATCATGCATGATAGGATGCAATGAATTTTGACATTTAGATATCATCATTTGAAAAGCTATGATCAAGTTGCCAAAATGATGTATCTTGAATGCTTGAATATCATGTATGATATGCTCATAGTGATGATAGATTTATTTGTGTCATGCATAAAGTAAAGATACAAATGTAAGGTGTAGAAATTGTGCATATTTCAAGTTGAAACCATAAAGATGCACAAACATATTGAAATAAGCTTGATACTTTACCTTTGTGAAAATATGATAATTGATATAACGGGTCTTTCCTTCTTTTTGACAATGACAAAGGGGGAGATAAACGATGCTAGCTTGCACAATTCAAGAAGAAAGCAAAAAAATTGCACTTCCCAAAAGAGAAGAAAGAACTTGCTTTTTAAACATCTCAAATTGTTAGCTTCCATGTTGTAAAATAATGTAACATTTTGTCAGCTTGCATTTTTGTAAAGGAAGAAAAAATAATCACACTTCTCAAAAGAGAAGAAATTGCCATCTTAAACATCACCAAGAATTGTTAGCTTGAAATCTCAAGAAGATTAAAAAATATGCTATCTTGCACATTGCACAGAAAAGCAAATATGTCAACTTGCACATCGTTAAATTTGCTAGCTTGTATGTTGTAAAACTTACATATCTAAAACATGATAGCTTGCATGTTCGAATATGATATAGCACTTGCTAAATTTTTGCTAGCTTGCATGATGATAAAAATAGAGATTATGTTTACCATGCAATGAGTTGAACTTATATTTCTAAACATTTGAAAGTTACACTTCTCCTTTTGTTGATGACAAAGGGGGAGAAGTATGATCATGTTATGCATGATGACGTATTGCAAATATTCAAGATAAAATTTACAATGACTTGAATTCAACTTGAATTCAAGGTTCTATCAATATAGCATATTGATAGGGGGAGTTTGTTTAAACTATGGGAGTTAATGTTAACTCCGTCATCAATTGGTTGTCATCATCAAAAAGGGGGAGATTGTTGAATCTTATATTTTGATGATGAAACCAATTTATAAGTGTTTTTGTTTTAATCTGTGTTTTGAGTGATGTAGTATTCTTCGATCAGGATAAGGCAATTAAAGCGGGAAAAATCATGTTGGACCGAAGGAAAACATGTCAGAAGATTGGATGTCGGTCCGGAGGATCGGTCGATGTATCAACAAAAGGCTTCAGGCCATGGATTTGGGCATCTGGCTAAGAAGAGTGGATTTTGCGCCAAGGATATCAGAGTTGCTAGAGTCAACTAGCCGATTGGGCAATAGGCCACAAGAGAGGACAATGCGACGAAGAATCAAACGAAGCGTCGAGGGACCAATGACATGCCGGACAATATGATTAATACTTAGTATTAATTGTCTAGATCGATGTGTGTTTTACATGTGCAGGATTAACTACAATAGCAAGGCATGAAGAAAAATGAAGTCCTAGAGTCAAGGACGTGATTTCGTTAGGAGTTTGAGAGTTCGTCGGAAGTACGAACTTTCATCGGAAGTTCTGGCAGAACCAGTCGAGAAGTCTCAGAGCTTGCTAGAGAAGCTCATTGAAACTCGCCAAGAAGATCATCATGAAGTCAAAGAGCTTGCCGAGAGTCCACTGGAACATTGCTGAGAGATCGTCGGAAGTTTGTCGGAAGATCGCTGGAAGAAACCAAGACATAGGGACTTGTTTAGCTTAGCAAATGTCTTAGGAATCGTAGTTAGCATGTAATTGGGTTTAGATTTGGGCCAACCCAATTAGGGGCCAGCTAGGTGTTAGGATCAAGAGCGCACAAAGAGGGGGGGGGGGTGAATTAGTGCAGTAGAAACCTTTCAATTTAACAAAAGTGGTTTCAACTCAATCCTTTTGGATGAACATTGAACTTGAAACCTTTCGGGAAATGTTAAGAGAAGACTAAGGTGATTTGCAGCAATGCAATTAAAACAACTGAAAAACATCGGTTTCGTAAAGCTTTCGTACAAGTAAAACAGATTTTGGAAAATGTTTACGTAGTTAAGCACAGTAAGGAGGAGAGGCAGTTTGCTTATAAAGGAAAGATGCTTAAAGAAAATACAAATCAAGATTTTAGGGTGGTTCGAACAATGTGACCTACATCCACTATTGGCTTCCTCATTCGATGAGGTCACCGGCGTCCACTAGAGTCCTTCCTTCAATAGGTGAAGGCCAACCACTCTTTTACAGCTTTTCTCCTTTTGACGGGCTTAGTAGACAATCCTTACAAATTTTCACTCCTCTCTTGAATGATCTCAACACTTAGAAGAAAAAAGGATGACAACTCTAGCTTTTTCAACAATTTAAGGCCTCAAAGACTCAAGATTAAAGCATGTTTTTTTGTTGCCCTTTTATGCAGGAAAGGGTGGAGTTTATATAGACCCTAATGAGTTTGAAAACGAAGCCTAAAAGTGTCCATTCCCGGATTTCCGGGGTCCTGGCTATACCACCGCCATAACTGGGCGATACTACCGCCTGTCATCGAAGACTGAGCTAAGGCGGCACCACTACCTAAAAGGGGTGGTACCACCACTAGCATCAATAATTGCCGGTGGTACCACCGCCTGACAAGGGCAGTACTACCACCAAAAATCCATAGGAGACTGAGTCTCCTAGGCGGTGCCACCGCTGGTCAGGAATTCTGGGTCCGAATAGGCTGTTCCATTTGGCCCAATTTGGGTCTGTTAAGGGCCCAATTGGCCCCTAATTAAGTCACTGAGATTACCTCGCAACCCTAACTTAATCTATTCTCTAACTACAACAATTATGACATGATTACTACAATTTTGTGTTCCGGTGCGTCAATCGCTTCTTCTGGTGAGCTTCCGACGAACTTTCGACGAACATCCGACGAACCCTCAGCGATGCTCCGACGGACTCCCGACAAGCTCTTGGACTTCGCGACGATCTTCTTGGCGAGTTCTGACAAGCTTCTATGGCAAGCTCATGGACTTCTCGATTGGGTACCGTAGAACTTTCGATGAACATCTAGGCTTCCGACGAACTCTCAGACTCCCAACGTGATTTTTATCTTGACTCCGGCATAACACCTGCTACATGTCTTCTACGATAAAAATCTTAGAAAGCCGATAAAAATCTTCTACGATAAAAATCGCGTTCGTTCAATAAAAGTGATTTCGGTAAGAAAGCTGATTCGTAAATCACTTTACCTTTTGATTAAGAGAGATGCAGTTAAAGCAAGGATATAAAGACAGTTTGCAGTTATGATAGAAATCAAAACGTAAGCGCAAACTGAAATATGATGATCGTACGATAAAATTGATTTACATCTAAATGCCGATTCGGAAAGTGCAAAGCTTGAAACCCAATCGTATATGCGCAGAAAGAAGTAAGCTTTTGAGGAGTTTGTAGTAAAGATAATATGCTCAAAGTAAATGCAAACCGAGATTTAGAGTGGTTCGGTCAATCTTGACCTACTCCACTTTTGGCTTCCTCCACCGACGAGGTCACCGAAGTTAACTAGAGGCCTTCCTTCAATAGGCAAAGGCCAACCACCCTTTTACAGTTTCACTCCTTTTGACGGGCTTAGGAGACAACCCTTACAAAATTTTCTCTCCTCTCTTTAAAGCTCAGAACATGGAAGAAAAGAGGGAGAAGAACTTTTGGCCTTTACAACAATTTTGAGCTCTAAAAATCACAGAACAAGATCAGGATTTCAGTGTATGTTTAGTGCCCTTTCATTGCTGAATGGGTGGGGTATTTATAGGCCCCAACCCAGTTTGAATTTGGAGCTCAAAACTGTCAATTCCCGGAATTCCAGGATCTGGCGGTTGCACCTCCTAACTAGAGCGGTTGCACCGCCTGGCAGAGCTCGAAGACTGAGCATCTGGGCGGTGCCACCTCTTGTCACGGGCGGTTGCACCTCCTGCCAGAGCTTGAAGACCGAGCTCAGGCGGTGCCACCTCTTGACTGAGGCGGTTGCACCGCTCAGCCAGAGCTCGGAGACCGAGCCCAGGCGGTGCCACCACTTGTCAAAGGAGGTTGCACCGCCCAGTCTCGCTCGGAGATTGAGCCCAGGCGGTGCCACCTCCTGGCTGGGGCGGTTGCATCGCCCAGTCTCGCTTGGAGACTTAGCCCAGGCGGTGCCACCTCCTGGCTTGGGCGGTTCATCCGCCTGGCAGAAATCAGGGTCCGAATGGATTGATCCATTCGGCCCAATTTGGGTTTTTCAGGGGCCTAATTGCCCCAAGATTAAGTTAATGGGATCACCTCCCATTTCCAACTTAGTCATTATGCTAACTATGATATTTCCTAAGACATTTACTTCAACTTGCTTCGGTGCGTCAATCGCTTCTTCCGGCGAGCTTCCGGCGAATTTCCGTCGATCATCCGATGAACCCTCGGTGATGCTCCTGCGGACTTCCAGCAAACTCCTGGACTTGCGACGATCCCCTTGGAGAGTTCCGACGAGCTTCTTTGGCAAGCTCATGGACTTCTCGGATTTATTCCCGCAGAACCTCCGACGACTCTCCGAACTTCCGTCGAACTCTCGAACTCCCAACGTGATCATTGTCTTGACTCCGGCGCAACTCCTACTGCATGTCTTTCTTCTATCGTAGTTAATCCTGCACACTTAAAACAAAACATTGATCGAGACAATTAATCCTAAGCAATTAACCAAGTTGTCCGACATGTCATTGGTCCCTCGAAGCTTCGTCCGATTCTTCGGTGCATCGTCCTCTCCTGCAGCCTATTGCCCAATCGGCCAGTTGGCTCCGCAACTCCGATATCATTGGCACAATACCCACTCTTCTTGGCCAGATGCTCGAGTCCATAGCTGTAACACCCCTCATTTCCGAGTGTTCGTATAATTTTTGGTGATAATGTAAGCATCTATTTTAATTGACAAAAGAAATAGAGTATGAATTAGAGGTAACTTATTTTTAAGATTTGGGAGATCTGTTAAAAAAAAAAAAAAAAAAAGAAAGAATCTGAGGACCTATATGTAAACCCTAAGGACCTAATCGTGAATATGATAAAAACAAGGACTAAACTGCAAAATGCACCAAATGACAAATTCCACCGCTTAAGCTTCTCTGCCTTCGTTGTTAAGGAAGCAGAGGAGGCAGCTCGTGGGTGATCAGGGAAAGAAAGAAAGAAAGAAAGAAGAAGAAGAAGAAGAAGAAGAAGAAGAGGAAGAAAATTGGGGCTTTTAGGGTTCTTGCTTTAATCTTGTCATTTCGGGTCAAAATTTCCAAAGGCAAGTGTTCTAACCCCATCCTACAGAAGTATTAGACTCTGTTTTTATGTTGATTCAAAATAAATTGGAAGATTTCTATTTAGAAACTGATATGTCTCTCTTTGGACTTAAAACCATGGATTCTGAAATATTTTCGGTATACTGACCCCTATACACTGTTTCGGCTATAAGTTTTAGCACAAAATGTGAATTCAGACAGGAACTATTTTGTTTGTATTTAGACTCTTATGTCTTTCTTTTGACACCGATTTTGTAGAATTTGGACACCGAATACTTACCCAAACATTTTTTTTCACATGAGACTATAGATGCTGTAAAACAGACTTCAAGATTTCTGACCTATCGATACTAAATTACCTATAACTCCCTGTTGAAAATTCTGATTTGTACCAAACTGATTTTATTTGAAACTAGACTTGAAAATCTTTCTTTTGACATATGGTTTGAAAATTTTGGAATTTAATTGCCTATCCTATTATCTGTTGAATCTGATCCTATAAATTCTGCAAAACAGTGATTGTGATTTTGACCTTGTGTTACCAAATCTGAGGTAACTCTGTGTTGGGAGCCCTGTTTCATATGAAATCTGTCCCATCCGAATACAGATTGATATATGGTTCGACCATAGTCTTCTTATGGGTATTGGAGCATAATTGTTATTCTGAAATATTTGTTTGATGTGCCACTGGAATTCTGTCCGAAATCGAGCTTTGGTCGATTTCGCGTATTCTGTTCCATTTCCTTTGGATACTTGAATTCACCTAATCTTCTTATTGGAATTGAGCTGATTATGATTGCTTGGAATCCCTGTACACTCTTGCTTTCATTTCTTTCCTAAAATGAATACTTTTGTGAGAGATTTGTTCCTTGCATCACATTGCTTTTGAAAAGGCACATGTACGTTTGGTTGTTCCGCGTGTGCTTCCGTTATATGCTACTTATTGTTGAAACTGCCTTCTTGTACTCTGGTGTGTGGGATTGTCTGGACCTTTGCCAGAAATGGTAAAGGGTATGCGCTGATTTGCCCGCTTTGTGGGGTCCCGCTTTGAGGGATATTCTGGTATGCGCTTATTTGCCCGCTTTGTGGGGTCCCGCTTTGTGGGATATTGCTTAGAGCCTGCGATGCTCTGCCGGCCCCTTTGACTTCACCTAGACGTGGGTGGATGGAGCTCCCAGACGTGGGAGACTTTTGTCAGGTGGTCATTCAGAAATGGATGAATCACATTCTGACTGAGATCCCACTACACCCTCTATATGTTTGATATGACATCCAGAGTTTTTGTGAGTTATTTCTGTTCGTGCTCTGGATAGTTATGATATGATTGCAACGTCAAGGACGACGTTTGAGCTTCTGTACGACATATGAGTTTGATATGCTCTGAAATGCTTCATTCACTGTTGATTTTGCTTCGTAATGTTCCATATGTCGTTGATGTGATTTGGAACATTTTAAATGCCATTGATAAGCTCCGATATGTTTCCTTTGTTTCTGATATGCTCCAATTACTCTATGCCCCATCTGTCAGGAACCAAATATGTATGATTAAAAAGGACAACTATGATTTCTGCTCCTAATGATATTAAGTATACGAAATCGTATATTCTGCTTTGTGTTTGAAAACTGCATCTCTTTGGAAATTGTACTATTTTGATATGGATATGTTAGTCACTTGCTGAGCTCTTTATGCTCACCCCATTTGTTGATAAATTTTTCAGGATAGCGTATCGCTTGCTTAAATGTTAAGAATGGGCTGAGACAGTGGAGAGTTTAGAAGACGTTGGGCAGAACTTTTGTTAGCATATATGTAGTTGTGTATAAGTTACACTGCATATTATGAAATGTGACGATGAATCTGGACCTGTGGATTTTGTGTAAGATAAAGGATCCCTTGTGTATAGGATTTTGGAATGTTAAATTAAATTTGTGTAATGATATGAACTTATGGTAAATCGATGATTCTGGTGACTGCATAGATTTCCCCACTTGTGGATTTATATTGTGATTTTTATTTGGTGAGTTGAGTTCAGATTGCATGAATTATCGAGTGATGTATGCTATGTTTATGAATTGCACAGGGTTATGAATTGATAGATTATAGAGGTGAAATTTGATCTGAATGTTTTCTTAGTGACCTCAAACGTGTGTTTGGATCCTGGGTTAGTTGAGACAAAAAAAAAAATTTTAAATATCATGGATATTTTTAGGGTTGTGTCAGAGGTGGTATCAGAGCCTGATTTGAGAATCACTAAGAATATTATCTTTATTTGAGGTTTATTGACTGTCATTAGAGATTGATCAAAGAAAATGTTCTTTTGATGTTTTAGGAAGCGAGGATGACGAGATCATCTGGTTCTCCTGTTGCATCTACTGCTGATCAATTGAGTGGTATTATGCGGACTTTGGAGACTATGGCACAAGTGATGCAACAACAACAACAACCTGTCCAACAAGGAAATAGTGATGGGACAGAGACATCAAACCAGACGGGGTTGGGAATTGGACAGTTTAAGAAGCTTAGTCCTCCCAGTTTCAGTGGTGAGTCTGATCCAATGGTGGCGGAACGATGGATGATGCAGATAGAGAAAATATTTGATGCCTTAAGTTACTCTGATGAACGAAAGGTTTTTCTTGCCACCTTTATGCTGGAAGGAGAAGCTGAACACTGGTGGAGAATGATTAAGAGGATGTCTGAAATCAAACATGAGCCAATGACATGGAAGTTATTCCAAGAAAAGTTTTACGACAAATATTTTCCAGATTGCATGAGAGAGCAAAAAGAATTGGAGTTCTTGAATCTTATCCAGGGAAGCATGACGGTTACAAAGTATGAATCTAAATTTACTGAGCTCTCCAGGTTTGCCACACATATGACTGATGATGAATCTAGAAAGGCAAGAAGGTTTGAAAGGGGATTACGGCCGGCAATAAGAAGCCGAATGTCAGCTTTAAAATTACAAACATATGCTGATACGGTAGAAAGAGCTTTGAAAATTGAAAGAGACATGGAGGAAATTCAAGAAATCATTGGCAAGAACCAAAGGAACAAATTTACTAGCAAAAGCAGGAGAGAAAATGAATACGAAGATAGTAACAAGAGGTTTAAGACATCTGGATTTGAGAAAAGGAAACCATGGGGGAGGACTCAGTTATGTGAAAAATGCGGATTAAATCATGAGACAAGTCGGTGTTTTCGGGTGACTGGAGCATGTTTTAATTGTGGAAAGCTAGGTCATCAAATAAAAGATTGCCCACTGAACAGGAAAAGAGAGCCACTGTCTCCTAGACCCTCAGCCCATGCTAGAGTATACGCTATCACTGAACAAGATTCTAGAGCTTCTAAATCAGTGGTGGAAGGTATTCTTCATGTTTCTAAAAGAAATGCAAAAGTTTTGTTTGATCCCGGCTCCAACTTATCGTTTGTTTCAAAATACTTTGCTTGTCACTTGGATATTCCACCTAAATCCCTGGATTATATGTTATATGTAACAACTGCTGTTGGAGATTCATTGGCAACAAACTTGGTCTACCCATCTTGTTTGATCTCTATTGGAGACCACGAATTCCTTGCTGATTTGATTCTCCTAGAGATCCAGGGCTTTGATATTATACTCGGCATGGATTGGTTATCTTCTCATCACGCTAGTATTGATTGTTACAAAAAAATAATTACTTTCTGCATACCAGATCAGCCTATATTTTTCTTTGAGGGCATTAAGCATGATTTGCCTCCTTGCTTAATATCCGCACTTCAAGCTTATCATCTTATGCAGAAAGGTTGTTTTTGTTATATGGTGTGTGTAAAGGAGCATTCAAATCAGGAAACCCACCTAGATGAAATTTCAGGGGTCAAAGAATTTCCTGATGTATTCCCTGATGACTTGCCTGGTTTACCTCTAGATAGAGAGGGTGAATTTGCTATTGATCTAGTCCCTAGTACAACCCCAGTATCTAAGCCTCCCTACAGAATGGCACCACTCGAGCTAGAGGAATTAAAGAAGCAAATACAAGAATTATTAGACAAGGGTTTCATACGACCCAGTGTATCCCCATGGGGTGCTCCGGTACTATTAGTGAAGAAGAAGGATGGAACATTGAGGCTTTGTATTGATTATAGACAGTTGAATCAGGTGACCATCAAAAACAAATACCCCATACCTAGAATTGATGATTTGTTTGATCAACTGCAGGGTGCACAAGTATTCTCTAAGATTGACCTGAGGTCAGGTTACTATCAGTTAAAGATCAAGGAGGAGGATATTTCAAAAACAGCTTTCAGAACTCGATATGGTCATTATGAATTCTTGGTGATGCCGTTTGGTTTGACAAATGCCCCTGCAGCTTTTATGGAACTAATGAATAGGATATTTCAACCGCTCTTGGATATCTGTGTAATTGTATTTATTGATGACATATTGGTGTATTCAAAGAGTAACCAGGAGCATGAGGAACACTTGAGAGATGTGTTGTCCATACTGAGAGAAAAGAAGTTGTATGCGAAGTTCAGCAAATGTGAATTTTGGTTGAATGAAGTTGCTTTCTTAGGTCATGTGATTTCAGGGAAGGGTATATCTGTTGATCCAAGGAAAATAGAAGCTGTAGTTGAATGGGAAGTACCAACAAATGTAACAGAGGTTAGAAGTTTCTTGGGCATGGCAGGTTATTACAGGAGATTTGTGGAGGGATTTTCTCGAATTGCTCAACCTCTCACCAAACTCACTAAGAAGAATATGAAATTTGTATGGGGCGATGATTGTGAGCAAAGCTTTCAAGAGTTAAAAAGAAGATTGACTAGTGCCCCTATTCTCACTATTCCAAGTGGTAGTGAGGGATTTGTAGTTTATACTGATGCTTCAAGAAAGGGGCTAGGATGTGTTTTGATGCAGGAAGGGAGAGTAATTGCTTATGCTTCTAGGCAACTTAAAGGTTATGAATTGAATTATCCAACTCATGATTTGGAATTAGCAGCAATCATTTTTGCTCTAAAGATTTGGAGACATTATTTGTATGGTCGACAGTTTGAAATCTTCACTGATCACAAGAGTTTAAAATACATTTTCACTCAGAAGGAGTTGAACATGAGGCAGCGAAGATGGATAGAACTTCTGAAGGATTATGATTGTGCCATCCGTTATCACCCGGGCAAGGCCAATGTTGTAGCTGATGCACTTAGTAGAAAATCTACAAGTTTTATGGCTAGTCTGGTCGTGAAGCAATGGAAGCTAATAGAAGAAAATTTTGATTTGAAAGCTTTGAGGAAAGAGCAAGACTCGATGATTTTGATGGCCTCCATTCAAATGCAGTCTGATCTTATGCAACAAATTAAGGAGGGACAATTACGAGATCCACACTTAATCTACTTGAGGAGTGAAGTAGAAAAGGAATTGAAGCCACAATTTCAAGTTTCAAAGGATGGCCTATTGAGATTTGGGGAGAGAGTATGTGTACCAAATGAACTAGATATCAAGAATCAAATCCTAAATGAAAGTCATACTTCAAAGTACGCCCTACACCCTGGGAGCACTAAGATGTATAGAGATCTTCAAAGTTATTATTGGTGGGAAGGCATGAAGAAGGAAATTGCAATGTATGTTTCAAAATGTTTGACGTGTCAGCAAATCAAAGTAGAACACCAAAGACCTGGAGGGTTGCTGCAACCTTTAGTTATACCGGAATGGAAATGAGAATGTATTACTATGGATTTTGTTTCAGGACTACCCAGAACCTCGAGGAAGCATGATGCTATTTGGGTTATCATTGATAGGTTAACAAAATCTGCACATTTCCTTCCGATTAATATGACTTATTCGCTTGATAGACTTGCAGATTTATATGTTAATGAAATAGTCAGACTTCATGGTATTCCAAAGGAGATCATCTCTGATAGAGACTCCAGATTTCTCTCTAGATTCTGGAGAAGGTTACAGGAATCTATGGGCACTAAAGTTAAGTTTAGTACTGCATATCATCCTCAGACTGATGGTCAGTCAGAAAGAACAATTCAAACACTTGAGGATTTGCTTAGAGCCTATGTTATGGATTGGAAAGGTGAATGGGATAAGGATATTTCACTTGTCGAGTTCACGTATAACAATAGTTATCATTCAAGTATTCAGATGGCTCCGTATGAAGCTTTATATGGGCGAAAGTGCATAACACCTATATGTTGGGAGGAAGTTGGGGACAGAAAGTTGTTAGCACCGGACAAGGTACAAGAAACTACCGAGAAAATTCAAGTTATAAGGAAAAGGTTAAAAGCTGCTCAGAGTCGTCAAAAGAGTTATGCCGATAATAGGAGACGAGATATTGAGTTTGAAATCGGAGATTTTGTATTCTTAAAAGTCTCCCCTTCCAAAGGCATTATAAGGTTTGGGAAGAAAGGAAAGTTAAGCCCAAGATTTATTGGACCTTTTGAGGTTCTTGAGAGGGTTGGTTCTGTCGCTTACAGGATTGCCTTACCACCAGCATTGAGCCATGTCCATGATATATTTCATGTCTCGATGATTAGAAAGTATATGTATGACCCTTCTCACATCATTAAGTATGAGCTGGTGGAGTTCGATAAAGATCTATCCTATGTGGAAGAGCCTATTCAGATTATTGATAAGAAAGAAAAAGTCCTAAGGAATCGGGTCGTCCCACTAGTTCAAGTAAATTGGAGACATCATTCTGGAGAAGAGACAACTTGGGAGCTAGAAGAGGAAATGAAAAAGGTGTATCCTCGTCTTTTCATCGAATAGAGGTACGATAAATTTAGAGGACTAAATTTTTCTTTTAAGGGGGGGAGAGTGTAACACCCCTCATTTCCGAGTGTTCGTATAATTTTTGGTGATAATGTAAGCATCTATTTTAATTGACAAAAGAAATAGAGTATGAATTAGAGGTAACTTATTTTTAAGATTTGGGAGATCTGTTAAAAAAAAAAAAAAAAAAAGAAAGAATCTGAGGACCTATATGTAAACCCTAAGGACCTAATCGTGAATATGATAAAAACAAGGACTAAACTGCAAAATGCACCAAATGACAAATTCCACCGCTTAAGCTTCTCTGCCTTCGTTGTTAAGGAAGCAGAGGAGGCAGCTCGTGGGTGATCAGGGAAAGAAAGAAAGAAAGAAAGAAGAAGAAGAAGAAGAAGAAGAAGAAGAGGAAGAAAATTGGGGCTTTTAGGGTTCTTGCTTTAATCTTGTCATTTCGGGTCAAAATTTCCAAAGGCAAGTGTTCTAACCCCATCCTACAGAAGTATTAGACTCTGTTTTTATGTTGATTCAAAATAAATTGGAAGATTTCTATTTAGAAACTGATATGTCTCTCTTTGGACTTAAAACCATGGATTCTGAAATATTTTCGGTATACTGACCCCTATACACTGTTTCGGCTATAAGTTTTAGCACAAAATGTGAATTCAGACAGGAACTATTTTGTTTGTATTTAGACTCTTATGTCTTTCTTTTGACACCGATTTTGTAGAATTTGGACACCGAATACTTACCCAAACATTTTTTTTCACATGAGACTATAGATGCTGTAAAACAGACTTCAAGATTTCTGACCTATCGATACTAAATTACCTATAACTCCCTGTTGAAAATTCTGATTTGTACCAAACTGATTTTATTTGAAACTAGACTTGAAAATCTTTCTTTTGACATATGGTTTGAAAATTTTGGAATTTAATTGCCTATCCTATTATCTGTTGAATCTGATCCTATAAATTCTGCAAAACAGTGATTGTGATTTTGACCTTGTGTTACCAAATCTGAGGTAACTCTGTGTTGGGAGCCCTGTTTCATATGAAATCTGTCCCATCCGAATACAGATTGATATATGGTTCGACCATAGTCTTCTTATGGGTATTGGAGCATAATTGTTATTCTGAAATATTTGTTTGATGTGCCACTGGAATTCTGTCCGAAATCGAGCTTTGGTCGATTTCGCGTATTCTGTTCCATTTCCTTTGGATACTTGAATTCACCTAATCTTCTTATTGGAATTGAGCTGATTATGATTGCTTGGAATCCCTGTACACTCTTGCTTTCATTTCTTTCCTAAAATGAATACTTTTGTGAGAGATTTGTTCCTTGCATCACATTGCTTTTGAAAAGGCACATGTACGTTTGGTTGTTCCGCGTGTGCTTCCGTTATATGCTACTTATTGTTGAAACTGCCTTCTTGTACTCTGGTGTGTGGGATTGTCTGGACCTTTGCCAGAAATGGTAAAGGGTATGCGCTGATTTGCCCGCTTTGTGGGGTCCCGCTTTGAGGGATATTCTGGTATGCGCTTATTTGCCCGCTTTGTGGGGTCCCGCTTTGTGGGATATTGCTTAGAGCCTGCGATGCTCTGCCGGCCCCTTTGACTTCACCTAGACGTGGGTGGATGGAGCTCCCAGACGTGGGAGACTTTTGTCAGGTGGTCATTCAGAAATGGATGAATCACATTCTGACTGAGATCCCACTACACCCTCTATATGTTTGATATGACATCCAGAGTTTTTGTGAGTTATTTCTGTTCGTGCTCTGGATAGTTATGATATGATTGCAACGTCAAGGACGACGTTTGAGCTTCTGTACGACATATGAGTTTGATATGCTCTGAAATGCTTCATTCACTGTTGATTTTGCTTCGTAATGTTCCATATGTCGTTGATGTGATTTGGAACATTTTAAATGCCATTGATAAGCTCCGATATGTTTCCTTTGTTTCTGATATGCTCCAATTACTCTATGCCCCATCTGTCAGGAACCAAATATGTATGATTAAAAAGGACAACTATGATTTCTGCTCCTAATGATATTAAGTATACGAAATCGTATATTCTGCTTTGTGTTTGAAAACTGCATCTCTTTGGAAATTGTACTATTTTGATATGGATATGTTAGTCACTTGCTGAGCTCTTTATGCTCACCCCATTTGTTGATAAATTTTTCAGGATAGCGTATCGCTTGCTTAAATGTTAAGAATGGGCTGAGACAGTGGAGAGTTTAGAAGACGTTGGGCAGAACTTTTGTTAGCATATATGTAGTTGTGTATAAGTTACACTGCATATTATGAAATGTGACGATGAATCTGGACCTGTGGATTTTGTGTAAGATAAAGGATCCCTTGTGTATAGGATTTTGGAATGTTAAATTAAATTTGTGTAATGATATGAACTTATGGTAAATCGATGATTCTGGTGACTGCATAGATTTCCCCACTTGTGGATTTATATTGTGATTTTTATTTGGTGAGTTGAGTTCAGATTGCATGAATTATCGAGTGATGTATGCTATGTTTATGAATTGCACAGGGTTATGAATTGATAGATTATAGAGGTGAAATTTGATCTGAATGTTTTCTTAGTGACCTCAAACGTGTGTTTGGATCCTGGGTTAGTTGAGACAAAAAAAAAAATTTTAAATATCATGGATATTTTTAGGGGTGTGACAATAGCCCGAAGCCTTTTATCGATTTGTCGACCGATCCACCGGCCTGTCGTCCAATCTTCTAACATGTTCCTCCGGTACAACATGACTTTCCTGCTTTAATTGTCTCATCATGATCGAAGCATCCTACGTCACTTAAAACACAGATTAAATCTTAAACATATATCAAGTAGTTTCATCTTCAAAATACGAGATTCAACACAAGGCATTTAAATCAACTTGAAGCCTATAAATATGCCTCTCCTCCCTAGTTAAAAAACACAAGCACAGAGAGTTTAAAAGTAGAAAAATATTGTATGAATCTCTTGTGAGAATCCTCCGCTAGTCTAAGTGTTTGAATTCTATAAGAGAGGAGTAAGTGCTTGTAAAGGTTGACTCTTAATCCTGTGAAAAGGAGAAGAGAGGTGTAAAAAGGAGGTTGTTCTTCGCTTGTTAAAGGAAGATCGATAGCGGATGCCGGTGGCCTCGACAGAAGAGGAATCAACGGAGTGGATGTACATCACGACAACCAAACCACTATAAATTGGTGTGTTCTGTGGTTTGCATTACCTTTGTGCAATTTACTTTAAATGTAAATCTCTTTACAAGCTTTACATCCACTATGCTCTACAATACTTTTTCAAGTTAAGTTTTCGACATCGGTTTTCATTGTAATCAGATTTTATCGTATGAAAGTTTTTGAAGACATGATTTTACCACTGCACTAATTCACCCCCCCCTCTTAGTGCCGACCCCGTTCCTAACAATTGGTATCAGAGACTTGTATTTCTCATTTTTTTTAACACCCAAGATAAATGGCTCTTTTCAGCTTTCAAGAGGGTCACTCTCTATTCGTCCTCCCTTTTTCAATGGGATGAATTACACATATTGGAAAACTCAAATAAGTGTTTTCTTGCTTTCTTTGGATTTGAACTTATGGAACATTGTCGAATCCGATTTTAAAAGGTCTTCTCTTCCAACGAAAGATTGGAATAATTTGGAGAAGAAAACTTTTTCTTTAAATGCTAGAACTATGAACGCTCTATTTTGCACGTTAGATAACACTGACTTTAATCAAATTTCTATATGCCAAACGGCTTTTGACATATGGCATACTCTCGAAATCACACACGAAGGCACTAATAGAGTAATAGATTCAAAGATTAATTTCTTAATGCATGAGTTTGAGTTATTTCGTATGGAACCAAGAGAGACTTTTGGAGACATGTACACCCGTTTTACGGATATCGACAATAGTCTAAAAGGATTTGGTAAAAGTTTTTTAGATTTTGAACTCATTAACAAGATCTTAAGATCACTTTCTAAAACTTGGGATTCAAAAGTAACGACTATTCAAGAATAAAAAAACTTGAACTATTTCTCTCTTGAAGAATTTATAGGGTATTTGATGACGTATGAAATGATGTACAAAACACGTAAAGAATACAAGAACAACCTTCCAAAGGACAAGAAGGATTTCAAACATAGAACAATCGAAGACCACTCAAGCATAAGCTTAAGTGATTGTGAATTTGAACTCATCACTATGAAATTTAAAAAGTTTATTAAACAAAAATTTAAAAAAAAAGAATGGAACTACTTGCTATAAACACAAGAAGAAGTTATCAAAAGACGAATCGAGCTCCTCCGAAGTCGAGGAGAAAATCAACAAAGGCGAGGTGGCAAACTATGCCTTAACGACTTTCCATGATGAGGTAATCAAAATGAGTTAATGGAATAAAATGTTAGATTTAAATCTAATGATAATTCTATGTATGTTTTTCAAGAAGAAATAATGTATATCTTGATGATTTTCTTATTTATTTTTTATTTTACTTGAAAATGCTTTATGCTTAGTGAAACCATGATTGATGAATATGCTTTATGTTTTCTTTGGCTTGTATGCCTTATCATGATGAATGTTTTAAAAATAAATATTCGCATCATGATTGATGATTTTTATGCATGATGACTTGAAGTAATTATTTGAAATCATATGTTTTGGAATTATGTGTTACACTTTTTGATCTTGATGATTTTTTTGTTGGGAAATCTTAGGGGCGACATCATATGCGCAGTGGAAGAACAAGAAAACAAAATCCCTGATTCCCAAAGAGATGTTCGTCGTCGTGCGAAGATTGGTTCGTAAAATCGGCGAAACTTAAAACTACGTATAGAGTAGATTGTGTTACCTAGGGAGATCGTATATCCCTATTTCGTTGCAGATCTTTTGGAAAGGGTGAAGGAGGTTAAGCGTCCTGCTCTCTAGCGGTGATCCACACAGTAGGGTAGGGCAGCGACGACTTTCCTCAAAACTCCAGGCCTGCTTTGAGGTGGAGAGGGAGAGGAGAATAGGAGAGGCAAGAAAAGGCTCTAGCCTATAAGGCTCTGAATCCCTCCTATTTATAGAGGTCCCTTGTCAAACCCTAATGGATAATCCCATAGTGGGTATTGGATCTGCATCCAATAAGACAAGGGCTCCGTCGGATATCTCATATCCGAACCTCTACTCATCGCAATACCTACTATATGTGTGTAACCCTCTTGGCCCAATATCGAGCTGGCCGCGAGTCATACCTGTCAGAACACCTTCTAACTGAGTGAATTATTATCTTTGTAATAATTCACTCGACTCATCGACTATGGACATACTAGGCCACTACGCCGTAGTCCCAAATGATACAGGGGAATTCAATCCATTGGATCTGTCTGTCCTCAGTTACTGTGTACCTATAGTCCCTCATCCATCTAATATCCCAGAGACTGTATATCAAGCATGGTGTTGTCAGACCCATACAGTTTCTAGTCGAGTCTCGCTCTAATCGGATTCTTCCGGAGAACTCTTTTTCTCTCAACCCGAATGACCCTGGCCAGGGATTTGTTTGAGCAAGAACACATGGGATATTCCTCTCATGACGCCGAGAGTGGATGATCCTCTATCGACACTCAATATCCCTCGTAAGGTCGACTACCACTCCCAATGACCAGCTGTACTAGATCTGGGACAGCCAAAACTATAAGTCTGGTATCAAAGAGTGGAGCACTCATATAAGACATCCTTGGTGTCTCAAGTCTAAGGACCAGGTACACCACTGGGACTACGAAATCGCTGTCTAACAATAAGGCACCATCAACCATCCAGCATTCTGTAAGTGGATCAATCAGTGAACTCATTCTCTATTGAGCACCTGTATTGTATCCCTAGTGTCCCTACACGGCCAACTATGAGACCAGCTACATCCATCATATGGACGGGTATACAGCACACTAGTCTGTCCGGTTATCACGATGTCCCTCTCGAGTAACGTATGACCGGGATTATTTAGGATATGTGTTTAAAGGTGAATCGATCTCATTATCGTGATCTTATCACGATCCGATTCCCATTGCACAAATCATAGGACATCACAATATATATATATTTATATATATATATATATATATATATATATATATATATATATGAAATAGTTATAAAATGATATATGCCAAAATATAGTAAGCAAAAAGATTCTGTATCAAGTCACACGTGCCATCACTCGCGTGATTGGCTTGCTGGGCACCTATGACTAGCATTTTTATCCTTCCATTTTAAACGTTGATGTTTGGTTTTTATATGAAAAAATTTGAGTATTCTTATATGAAATCAATCACTTATAATGAAACACATAAAAAGGCAAATTTATTATCATTAGAAATAAAATGATAAATCAAATCTCTTGTTCAAAGAAGCCTTATGTTTAATATGTTATATTTTTTTGGTCATGATGGTTTTTATGATGAAATTTACTTTTCAATCCTAAATGTTGATGCCTGTTTTTATTTGGCATAAAAGAAAAGAACATGCATATATGAAATCAATCAATAAGTTGAAACAAATAGAGGAAAGTATTTTTCTTGAAAACTTCTCAAATCCCTACCTTATCGATTTTTCACTAAGTGATTGATAAAATTATTTATGCTATTTTGAATCTCTAGAAAGTAATGTTGAGATTTTGATGATTTGAATTTGGAATGAGTTTTATCAAAATCATGATCTTGATTTCTTTGAATAACATGAGATTTCCTTTTATGATCATCTTGATTATTTTGATTCATGGAATTTGGAATTCATGGCTTGATCTTTCATTTGTTTATGAGATGGTTGAAATCTTTATACCTTTGAATTCTTCCCTTCTCCTTTCAATTTTTAAAATTATGCATGTTATATGTTGGAGATTTGAAACCATGTTTTGATATCATGCATACCCAAGAAATGTTGATTTGATAAATTTAATGAATTGAAAATGAATGATGAGTTTTCTCTTGATTATAATTTGTGATATTTTTTATGAATCATCATCTTGATTTATCGATATTTGATACATGAAATTTTTCTATGAATCAAGATTTTTTCATGCTATGATTCTTCTTAGTATTCACTAAAAATAATGTATTCAAATTAACCATGATATGCTACTTGATATCTTGATAATTTATGACTTAAATTTTATTATGTAAAATTCCTTGTATTCATGAAATGTTTATCTCATCACCAAAATTCTCTTGATATTTTGAATATGATGAAATGAAATTATGCATGAAATACAATTGGGAAGTTAATGATCATGCATGATAGGATGCAATGAATTTTGACATTTAGATATCATCATTTGAAAAGCTACGATCAAGTTGCCAAAATGATGTATCTTGAATGCTTAAATATCATGTATGATATGCTCATAGTGATGATAGATTTATTTGTGTCATGCATAAAGTAAAGATACAAATGTAAGGTGTAGAAATTGTGCATATTTCAAGTTGAAACCATAAAGATGCACAAACATATTGAAATAAGCTTGATACTTTACCTTTGTGAAAATATGATAATTGATATAACGGGTCTTTCCTTCTTTTTGACAATGACAAAGGGGGAGATAAACGATGCTAGCTTGCACAATTCAAGAAGAAAGCAAAAAAATTGCACTTCCCAAAAGAGAAGAAAGAACTTGCTTTTTAAACATCTCAAATTGTTAGCTTCCATGTTGTAAAATAATGTAACATTTTGTCAGCTTGCATTTTTGTAAAGGAAGAAAAAATAATCACACTTCTCAAAAGAGAAGAAATTGCCATCTTAAACATCACCAAGAATTGTTAGCTTGAAATCTCAAGAAGATTAAAAAATATGCTATCTTGCACATTGCACAGAAAAGCAAATATGTCAACTTGCACATCGTTAAATTTGCTAGCTTGTATGTTGTAAAACTTACATATCTAAAACATGATAGCTTGCATGTTCGAATATGATATAGCACTTGCTAAATTTTTGCTAGCTTGCATGATGATAAAAATAGAGATTATGTTTACCATGCAATGAGTTGAACTTATATTTCTAAACATTTGAAAGTTACACTTCTCCTTTTGTTGATGACAAAGGGGGAGAAGTATGATCATGTTATGCATGATGACGTATTGCAAATATTCAAGATAAAATTTACAATGACTTGAATTCAACTTGAATTCAAGGTTCTATCAATATAGCATATTGATAGGGGGAGTTTGTTTAAACTATGGGAGTTATTGTTAACTCCGTCATCAATTGGTTGTCATCATCAAAAAGGGGGAGATTGTTGAATCTTATATTTTGATGATGAAACCAATTTATAAGTGTTTTTGTTTTAATCTGTGTTTTGAGTGATGTAGTATTCTTCGATCAGGATAAGGCAATTAAAGCGGGAAAAATCATGTTGGACCGAAGGAAAACATGTCAGAAGATTGGATGTCGGTCCGGAGGATCGGTCGATGTATCAACAAAAGGCTTCAGGCCATGGATTTGGGCATCTAGCTAAGAAGAGTGGATTTTGCGCCAAGGATATCAGAGTTGCCAGAGTCAACTAGCCGATTGGGCAATAGGCCACAAGAGAGGACAATGCGACGAAGAATCAAACGAAGCGTCGAGGGACCAATGACATGCCGGACAATATGATTAATACTTAGTATTAATTGTCTAGATCGATGTGTGTTTTACATGTGCAGGATTAACTACAATAGCAAGGCATGAAGAAAAATGAAGTCCTAGAGTCAAGGACGTGATTTCGTTAGGAGTTTGAGAGTTCGTCGGAAGTACGAACTTTCATCGGAAGTTCTGGCAGAACCAGTCGAGAAGTCTCAGAGCTTGCTAGAGAAGCTCATTGAAACTCGCCAAGAAGATCATCATGAAGTCAAAGAGCTTGCCGAGAGTCCACTGGAACATTGCTGAGAGATCGTCGGAAGTTTGTCGGAAGATCGCTGGAAGAAACCAAGACATAGGGACTTGTTTAGCTTAGCAAATGTCTTAGGAATCGTAGTTAGCATGTAATTGGGTTTAGATTTGGGCCAACCCAATTAGCGGCCAGCTAGGTGTTAGGATCAAGAGCGCACAAAGAGGGGGGGGGGGGTGAATTAGTGCAGTAGAAACCTTTCAATTTAACAAAAGTGGTTTCAACTCAATCCTTTTGGATGAACATTGAACTTGAAACCTTTCGGGAAATGTTAAGAGAAGACTAAGGTGATTTGCAGCAATGCAATTAAAACAACTGAAAAACATCGGTTTCGTAAAGCTTTCGTACAAGTAAAACAGATTTTGGAAAATGTTTACGTAGTTAAGCACAGTAAGGAGGAGAGGCAGTTTGCTTATAAAGGAAAGATGCTTAAAGAAAATACAAATCAAGATTTTAGGGTGGTTCGAACAATGTGACCTACATCCACTATTGGCTTCCTCCTTCGATGAGGTCACCGGCATCCACTAGAGTCCTTCCTTCAATAGGTGAAGGCCAACCACTCTTTTACAGCTTTTCTCCTTTTGACGGGCTTAGTAGACAATCCTTACAAATTTTCACTCCTCTCTTGAATGATCTCAACACTTAGAAGAAAAAAGGATGACAACTCTAGCTTTTTCAACAATTTAAGGCCTCAAAGACTCAAGATTAAAGCATGTTTTTTTGTTGCCCTTTTATGCAGGAAAGGGTGGAGTTTATATAGACCCTAATGAGTTTGAAAACGAAGCCTAAAAGTGTCCATTCCCGGATTTCCGGGGTCCTGGCTATACCACCGCCATAACTGGGCGATACTACCGCCTGTCATCGAAGACTGAGCTAAGGCGGCACCACTACCTAATAGGGGTGGTACCACCACTAGCATCAATAATTGCCGGTGGTACCACCGCCTGACAAGGGCAGTACTACCACCAAAAATCCATAGGAGACTGAGTCTCCTAGGCAGTGCCACCGCTGGTCAGGAATTCTGGGTCCGAATAGGCTGTTCCATTTGGCCCAATTTGGGTCTGTTAAGGGCCCAATTGGCCCCTAATTAAGTCACTGAGATTACCTCGCAACCCTAACTTAATCTATTCTCTAACTACAACAATTATGACATGATTACTACAATTTTGTGTTCCGGTGCGTCAATCGCTTCTTCTGGTGAGCTTCCGACGAACTTTCGGCGAACATCCGACGAACCCTCGGCGATGCTCCGACGGACTCCCGACAAGCTCTTGGACTTCGCTACGATCTTCTTGGTGAATTCTGACAAGCTTCTATGGCAAGCTCATGGACTTCTCGGTTGGGTCCCGTAGAACTTTCGATGAACATCTAGGCTTCCGACGAACTCTCAGACTCCTAACGTGATTTTTATCTTGACTCCGGCATAACACCTACTACATGTCTTATTGCCATCGTAGTTAATCCTGCACACTTATCTTAATATATAGATTAGATAAACAAATGACAATTGACTTCATCATCAAAATTCGAGATTCAACAATCTCTCGCTTTTTGATGATGACAATCAATTGATGACAGAGTTAACCTTAACTCCCCCTATCTATATGCCATACTTGAGAAAAGTCATTCTTAAATTCAAAGCCTTTGAATTCAAGAGACATATTGATAAGTTAATTTTATTTAAACTTGTCAATACCCTTATCATGATTCCTATCATGATATAGCAATGATGTCAAGGCATGACATTTATTTTTAAGTCTTATATTTCAAATAAAATGAATAGCAATCATAGCAATTCATCATATGGTAAGATATCAATTTGTAAAATTACAAGTTGACGTCTAGATATCTATCATTAATGCAAACATTTCAAGTGTATAGCAATTCATTCTATCATCAATTTACCACATATTTCTCCCCCTTTATCATCAACAAAAAGGAGAACGATTCAACAATAAATGCAATTGTGGTAAAAATTCATGTCATAAAAAATCATACCAATCATATTTCAAGCATTTATGACATGGTATCATTCAAATGTTCATTAAAGAGATAGCTTTCATTACTTCTTCCCTTTTCTTTATCATCAAAACTTTGCATGAAGGAGGAAAGTAAGGAGGAAAAGCCATGAAGTTAAAAACGATAAGAAAGTTTCATATCATTTTTCATTAGAAATGATAAAATCTTGCTTCATTTTTCACATGGATCAAGATATGCATGTGAAATTAAATCCTTGCAAGTGTTTATCTCAAAAAATCTTCCTTCATCAAGAAGGAATTCATGTGAAAGAAAGATTACATCAAATCCATTTCTCAATAAACATTCACAAAAGATAAGTCCATCAGAGATGCATTTGTCAATTAATTTCATATATCAAAAATCATTAAGTGATGGAGTATGGATATGAAATAAATTCGATATGGCATAAGCTCATGAAAGCTCTATTCAAGAAATACATTAAGTCCGGAAGAAAAAATATAACAAAATCATGCATTCGGATAATGTTTTGTCATAGCTTTTCAATCCCACTCATAAAGGTAAAATCATTAGTGCTTTGTAGTATTCAAAGATTAAGAATCCGATGTATGATTAAAACTTCTCAAATCACAATCATGAAAGTATAATATGCTCATCATCATAGAAACTTATCAAGGCACAAAATTTTCAACATCAAAGTAAACATGTTATTGAAGCACACAATCTTATCATCATATAAAATTTGTATCATAAAATTTTCAGCACTGAATTTAAGTGATCAAAGAATCAAGAAAGTCAAAAAATGAAATTTATGAAATTCATGTATTTGGACAAATTAACATTTCTAATTCTCTTCTAATAAAATCAAATTATTCTTCACTTAAAGACTTTGTAAAAATATCGGCCAATTGATGTTTTCTATCAATAAACTCTAGGATTATATCATGATTAGTGACATGATCTCGTATAAAGTGATGCCTAATATCAATATGTTTTATTCTAGAGTGTTGAATGAGATTCTTTGTTAGACATATTGCACTTGTGTTATCACATTTAAAGGGGATATTTTTAAGATGAATCTTATAATTCTTTAAAGTGTTTTTCATCCACACAACTTGTGCACAGCATGCACTAGCTACAATGTACTCAACTTTGGTTGTAGATAGTGCAACTGAGTTTTATTTCTTGGATGACCAAGAAATAAGTGCATGTCCCAAAAATTGACATGTTCCTGATGTGCTTTTTCTATCTAATCTATATCCAGCAAAATCCGCATTAGCATAAGCAATTAGATCAAAATTCTTGGATTTTGGATACCATAATCCTATATTTGTAGTACCTTTAAGATATCTAAGTATCCTCTTAACTGCTTTAAGATGACATATCTTAGGATTAGATTGAAATCTAGCACAAAGACCTACACTAAACATGATGGTCTTGTTGCGGTGAGGTATAGTTGACTTCCTATCATACCCCTATAAGCTTTTTGATCAAAGTTTTCTCCACTTTCATCAATTTCTACCTTAGTGGAGATGCTCATAGGAGTGTTGATAGCTTTTGAGCTATCCATATTAAACCTTTTTAGCAAATCTAAAGCATATTTTGTTTGACTAATAAAAATGTCATTACATAGTTGTTAAATTTGTAAGCCCAAAAAGAAAGTTAATTCTCCCATAAAATTCATTTCAAATTCAAGACTCATACTCTTAGCAAATGATTCACAAAGAGATTCATTCGTGGAATCGAAGATAATATCATCAACATAAATTTGAACAATAAGAAAATTATTTTCAAAATTTTTGATAAATAATGTATCAACTTTGCCTTTGGAGAAATTATTTTTAATAAAAAATGAACTAAGTCTCTCAAACCAAGCCCTTGGGGTTTGTTTTAAACCACAAAGAGCTTTAGTCAATTTAAATACATGATTAGGCAGACTATTATTCTCAAATCTAGGAGGTTATTCAATATAAACTTCTTCGAAAATAAAGCCATTAAGAAAAGCACTTTTAACATCCAAACTTAAAATTATTACTACTAGCATAGGCAAGGAGCATTCTTATGGCTTCTAATCGAGCTACAGAACCGAAGGTTTCTTCGTAATCAATTCCTTCTTCTTGGTTGAAACCTTTGGCCACTAATCTAGTCTTATTTCTAACCACGATACCATATTCATCTTATTTTTTTCTAAAGACCCATTTAGTACCAGTAACTAAATGGTCATTTGGCCTAGGAACAAACTTCCACACCTCATTTCTCTCAAATTGATTTAACTCATCTTGCATTTTGATAATTCATAAATCATCTTTCATGGCTTCGTCAATATATTTAGGTTCAATTTCGGAGAGAAAAGTAGCGTTGGCACAAAAATTTTTAAGAGAAGAACATGTTTGAACCCCTTTAGATGTGTCTCATATGATTAGCTCCTTAGGATGAGTATCTACATACTTCTAACCCTTGGGTAAGGATGTTTCAGAAGTGGATGCATTTAAATTGCTAGTTGGAGAAGGGGTTTCATTTAAATTCAAAGTATAAAAGTTAACATAATCATCAAAATTATTTTTCTTAATTTCAAAAATCTCTTTATAAACAATATGAATAGATTCTTCTATAATCAAGGTTCTTTTATTAAAGATACGAAATGCTTTAGAAATCGAAGAATAGCAAATAAAAATTTTTCATCGGACTTAGCATCAAATTTTCCTAAGACATTTTTTTCATTCAAGATAAAACACTTACACCCAAAAACTTTAAAATATGAAACATTAGATTTTTTGTTCCACAACTCATAAGGAGTTTTGATGAGTAAGGGTTTTATTAGAACTGTATTCATGACATAGCATGCCGTGTTTATGACTTCGGCCCAAAAATATTTGGATAGGCTATATTCATTCAACATGGTTCTTGTCATTTCTTATAAATTTTTATTCTTTCTTTCTACTACTCCATTTTGTTGAGGATTTCTTGGAGTAGAGAAGTTGTGGTTGTATCTATTAGATTTATAAAATTCTTGGAAATCACGATTTTGAAATTCACCACCGTAATCACTTTGAATTGATGAAATCATAAAACCCTTTTCATTTTGAACAAGTTTACAAAACATAGTAAAATATCTAAAGCATTCACTTTTGTATTTCAAGAAATAAGTCTATGTGTATCTACTATAATCATCTACAATGACAAAAGCGTATTTGCTACCTCTTAGGCTTGATGTAGAGATTGGTCCGAATAAGTCCATATGGATCAATTGCAAAGGTCTAGAGGTGCTTATTTGATTCTTAGGTTTGAAGCTATCTTTTATTTGTTTTCCTAATTTACAAGCATCACACACATTATCTTAAATGAACTTGATATGAGTAATTTCTCTTACAAGTTTTTTGGATGAAATTCAGGTGATTAGTTTCATGCTAGCATGACGTAATCTCCTATGCCAAAGCCAAGCATCATCATTCAAAACCGAAAAATACATTTCATTACAAAGGTCATTAATGTCAATGGTGTATATGTTATTTTATTTTAATACAATCATAGATGTGTTTTTGTGTGATTTTTCAATAATGCAAGTATTAGATTCAAATTTAATATTATATCCTTTATCACATAATTTGTTGAATCTCATAATTTGATGATGAAACTAATTGATATGTGTTTATGATTTAATCTACGTTTTGAGTGATGCAGGTTTACTCGATCAGAATTAGACAATTAACGCAGGAGGAATTGACGTTACACCGGAGGAGATCACGTTAGGATATTGGATGGTAGAAGGCTTCGGACGTCAAGCATCGGGACAACCAATGACGTGCCGGGCAACAAAATGTCAATTCGCATTGTAATAATTGTCTAGATCGGAGTAGAGTTTTGGCTTGTGTGTGCAGGTTTAACTACGACAACGATAAAGACATAAAGCGAAACAAAGTGTCGGAGTTAAGTGCGAAGGATTTGTTGCGAGTTCGAGAGTTCAACGGAAGTCCGAAGGTTCGTCGGGAATGCTGCCAGAACTAGCCGAGAATGAGTATGGAGCTTGCTGAAGGGTTTTTCGGAAGCTCGCCGGAAGATTCGTTGGAAGTTCGCGGAGCTCGTCGAGAAAGATCGGAGCTTGCCGAAGAAGCTCGTTGGAACTCGCTAAGATCAAATCGTGAAGTTTAGGAGCTTGCCGGGAGTCTGCAGAATGGTTTCCAAGAGTTCGTCGGAAGACCGTCGGAAGTTCGCCGGAAGCTCGCCGGAAAAAGTCTTGACTTGCGGACTTTGTAATAGCTTAGGAAATGTCTTTAAACTCGTAGTTAGCATGTTAATTAGGGTTAGGATTAGGTGTTAATCCTATAACCCAAGTAGGGGCCAATTGGGCCCGAGTTCAGACTGGTTTGGGCCAAGTTTGGCGCCCAACCAGTGAGCTGAAATAGTGTAGGCGGTGGCACCGCCTAGAACCAGAGAGCCAGGCAGTGGCACCGCTTGGCTGGGCGGTGGCATCGCTAGTACATTGTCAGTGTCAGACACTGACGGGCGGTGGCATCGCCAGCATCGGGAACCAAAGAGAATTCAAATTTTAGAGCCCAAATTTGAATCCTCTTGAGGCCTATAAATACCCCTCAATTCTCAGCTGAGAACACAACTTTTTGAGAAGCAATAGATTGAGAAAAAGTTATTAGAAAAGTCTTAGCAAGTCTTGTTTTCAATTTGTTAGAGTGTTCACCTCCTTCTTTCTTGCTGAAAATTTGTAAGAGTGTGAACCACTTGTAAAAGGTTATAAGAGGGGTATTTGTCCTTCCCCTTCAAGAGATTTGCTAGTGGAAGGTGGGAGCCTCATCGAAGAGGGCCTCGCAAGTGTATGTAGGTCATTTGACCGAACCACTTTAAAATTGGCGTGATCTCTGGTTTGCATTTTCTTATTGCTATTTACATTACTGCAAACCTTTTTGCGTGCTTTATTTTCTCATTACCTTTGCTGCACACCTTTACGAACATGCATTCAAGTTAAGCTTTTCAAGTTCGATTTTTATCGTATGAAAGATTTATCGAAACCAACGTTTTAATCCGCTGCACTAATTCACCCCCCCCCTCTTAGTGTCGCTCCGATCCTAACATAATTGACTAATGCTTAAGAGGTTATGTTTTAAACCATCAACTAACAAAACATCTTTAATAAAGAAATTGGCTTTATTACCTATAGTTCCTTTGCCAATGATTTTACCCTTGTTGTTGTTTCCGAAGGTGACATATCCTTCGTCTTAGCTAGTGAGCTTAGAGAATTGAGATGGATCTCCGACCATATACCTTGTGCATCCACTATCAAGGTGCCATCTCTTGCTCCTAGCTTGTGATGGTATATGTTTCTACATAAGAGGATGATTTTTAGGTACCCATTTGATCTTAGGTGCCTAAAAAATTGATCTAAATTGCTTATCATGTTGTATAGAGTTCTTTACGGTTTCTTTAGGAATCTAAATCAATTTGTTTGGACTAACTTTTTTGAATGGACAATGATATGCTCTATGTCCATGTTTGCAACAAAAGTTGCATTTGTTTCGGTGCATAATATGCAAGATAGGGCCTTTAATAAAGATGGTTGGATTTGGTGAGAGCTTCTCATAAATCTGATTCCACTTCTTTTATAAACGTGACCCTTATTGGTAAGAATCATGTTCAAGGACTTGCTACCAACTTCAAATTTCTTCAAGGTATCCTTGAGTAGCAAGTTCTCCTTTTGGAGTATTTCTAAATCATGATATTTCGTACATAGAGCTAAACGATCATTATGCTCAATTTTTAATTTATTGAAATTACTAATAAGAGTATCATGCTCCTTTTTTAATAATTTATATTTTCTACTAATTGTTTTGTATTCATCAAATAAATCATGGAAAGCATTTAATAATTCATCATATGATAAATATGCATCAATTAAATTTGTTACCTCCTCTCCAATGGCCATTAGTGCATAATGAGCAACTTGCTCGGTGTTGGAATCTTCTTCTTCGGATGTGCTTGAGTCATCCCATGTTGCTTTGAGCGCCTTCTTCTTTGGTATTTTCTTCTTGGCTTGGGGACATTCAATTTACTAGTGTCCTGGCTTCTTGCATTCGTAGCAAATTACTTTGGTTTTTCTTGGGTTCAAATTTATTTTTAGTATCATTTTTAAATTTGTTTCATTTAATGAATTTTTAAAATTTCCTTGTTAAAAGTGCCAAGTCATCGTCAAAGTCCTCATCACTTCAGTTTTCTCTCAAGTGGTCTTCTTAGGTTATAAGTGTCATATCCTTCCTGTTCTTTGGAAGGGTGTCCTCATGCTCTTCATGAGCTTTGCATGTCATTTTGTAAGTCATTAGTGACCTAATTAATTCTTCAAGAGGAAAGATGAAGCACTACTCTAGGACAGTCCGTCGCCTAGTAGCTCCCGAAGTCCCCTGACTTCACTGCAATTAGTGCACCATTGTTTAGATCCTGGGCCTTTGCCCCTACCAGCATAATCTTTGCTACACATTGCTTCCTTCATGGCAACTTGAATGGCAACACTATGGCATATTCTTCAAGAGTACCCGCCTTCGCATCCTCTTGCCCCGTGCTAAGGCCTTCTGAACCCAACTTCGCCTTTGCAAGTTGAGTCGCCTTAGTTCCTCCATCAAATGCTTCTCCGAGATAAGGTGCATGTGCTCAAAAACTCCCTTCGTCTTTGGCACCATGCAAGATGAGTCTGCTCCATCAGAATGAAGGACCCATGGAACAACATGATCTTGCTCTTGCCTTTGTAAGAGTTCATATCCTTGACCTCTGTCCAAGGAAAGCATTGTGCCTCCACTCCATGCTCCATCTTATATGCTGGCTCCCTTCATGAGGCTTGGGTACTTTGCCAAGTTACACTCAAGTTGCTCCGCTCCTCATTTTTGCATTGAGTTGATGGCGGCCCTCGTGCCCACCATTCCACGAGTCAGCCCTCCCTTGAGTCCGATCTCCATATCGACTCTAAGTGTGCCTTCATTTGTGTTGCTTTGGGTCACTCCCCCATTTGATCTCGCAATGCATCCACCAATGCATTCTCTCAAGCAAGATCATGCGATGACTCCTCGCTGCTTGCACGGTCCATTGAGCTTCGTAGAGTTGTTTGTTGAGGTACTCTTCCTCAACATGTGCAGTTTGTCCCACATAATTCTCCCTTTGGAGAGCCACGACTTATCCCTCCTGGATAACTGTCCCATTGGAGCAACATCTCTCTTCGTTTCGGAGACCACCATCCCCTTGGACTACTCTGATTTGCTGAACAAACTGTGCATTGTTCTACCTCCTACAAACGCACTTGCTAGATTGCGACTCCACGTCAATACAGCCCCCGCTGCACCAACTCAAGGTCTAGCTATTGAATCTCGGATTTTGATGATGAAGTCAATTGTCATTTGTTATCTAATGTATATGTTGAGATAAGTGTGTAGGATTAACTACGATGAAAGTAAGATATGGAGCACGAGTTGCGCCGGAGTCAAGACAATGATCACATTGGGAGTTCGAGAGTTCGACGGAAGTTTGGACAGTCGTCGGAGGTTCTACGGGAACAAATCCGAGAAGTCCATGAGCTTGCCAAAGAAGCTCGTCGGAACTCGCCAAGTGGATCGTCGCAAGTCCAGGAGTTTGCTGGAAGTCCGTAGGAGCATCACCGAGGGTTCATCGGATGATCGACGGAAGTTCGCCGGAAGCTTGCTGGAAGAAGCGATTGACGCACCGGAGCAAGTTGCAGTAAATGTCTTAGGAAATATCATAGTTAGCACAATGATTAAGTTGGAAATGAGAGGTGATCCCATTAACTTAATCTTGGGGCAATTGGGCCCCTGAAAAACCCAAATTGGGCCGAATGGATCAACCCATTCGGACCCTGATTTCTGCCAGGCGGTTGAACCACCCAAGCCAGGAGGTGGCACCGCTTGGGCTTAGTCTCCGAGCGAGACTGGGCGGTGCAACCGCCCCAGCCAGGAGGTGGCATCGCTTGGGCTCAGTCTCCGAGCGAGACTGGGCGGTGCAACCTCCCCTGACAGGAGGTGGCACCGCTTGGGCTCGGTCTCGGTCTCCGAGCTCTGGCTGAGCGGTGCAACTGCCTCAGTCAGGAGGTGGCACCGCATGAGCTCGGTCTTCGAGCTCTGGCAAGAGGTGCAACCGCCCCTGATAGGAGGTGGCACCGCCCAGAGGCTCAGTCTTCGAGCTCTGTCGGGCGGTGCAACCGCTCCAGTCAGGAGGTGCAACAGCCAGATCCCGGAATTCCGGGAATTGACAGTTTTGAGCTCCAATTTCAAATTGGGTCGGGGCCTATAAATACCCCACCCATTCAGCACTGAAAGATAACATACACACATTGAAATCCTGATCTTGTTCTGTGATTTTTAGAGCTCAAAATTGTTGTAAAGGCCAAAAGTTCTTCTCCCTCTTTTCTACCAAGTTCTGAGCTTTAAAGAGAGGAGAGAAAATTCTGTAAGGGTTGTCTCCTAAGCCCGTCAAAAGGAGTGAAACTGTAAAAGGGTAGTTGGCCTTCGCCAATTGAAGGAAGGCCTCTAGTTGACGTCGGTGACCTCGTCGGTGGAGGAAGCCAAAAGTGGAGTAGGTCAAGATCGACCGAACCACTCTAAATCTCAGTTTGCATTTACTTTGAGCATCTTATCCTTATTGTATATCTCCTCAAAAGCTTACTACTTTCTGCGCATATACGATCGGGTTTCAAGCTTTGCACTTTCCGAATCGGCGTGTAGACGTAAATCAGTTTTATTGTATGATCATCATATTTCAATTTGCGTTTACGTTTTGATTTCTATCATAACTGCAAACTGCCTTTATATCCTTGCTTTAACTGCATCTCGCTTAGTCAAGTGATTTACGAATCAACATTTAGCCGTAAATCAGTTTCTTCGTACGAATATCATATTTCAGTTTACGCCTACTATCTGATTTGAACCATAACTGCAAACTGCACTTATATCTTTGCTACATCTTGCTTAATCAAAGTTAAAGTGATTTACGAATCGACTTTCCTACCAAAATCACTTTTATCGAACGAACGCGATTTTTATCGTAGAAGGTTTTCCACTGCACTAATTCACCCCCCCCCCTCTTAGTGCTCTTGATCCTAACAATTGGTATCAGAGCAGGGTTAACTCTCAAACGGATTAAAACCCAAGAGCGATGGCTTACGCCGGAAACCAAGAGGGCCATTCTATTACACGTCCACCAATGTTCAATGGGACGGACTACACCTATTAGAAGACCCGAATGTGGATCTTTCTTATTTCTATGGATTTTGAACTTTGGAATCTTGTCGAAAATGGATTTTCGAAGTTTTCTCTTCCAATGATCGATTGGAATGAATTGGAGAAGAAGGCTTTCGCTATTAATGCAAAGGCTATGAATGCCTTATTTTGTGCGCTTGATAAAAATGAGTTCAACCGTGTTTCGATTTGTGAAACCGCATTTGATATATGGCACACACTCGAAGTGACTCACGAAGGCACAAGCAGAGTGAAAGAGTCAAAAATAAATCTTTTATTACATTCTTTCGAACTTTTCCGGATGAAACCGAGTTAAACTATTAGCGACATGTTTACCCGTTTCACGGATGTCGTCAACGGTCTCAAAGGACTCGGAAAATTTTTTTCGGATTTTAAGCTCGTAAATAAGATTCTAAGATCCCTTCCTAAGAGTTGGGATCCTAAAGTCACTGCTATTCAAGAGGCGAAAGATCTAAACAACTTCCCTCTTGAAGAACTAATCGGGTCATTAATGACCTACGAGATGACTTACAAAGCTCATGAAGAGCAAGAAGACATCCTTCCAAAGAATAGGAAGGATATGGTACTTAGAACTTCAGAATACCACTTGAGAGAAAACTCAAGTGATGAGGACTGTGACGATGACTTGGCACTTCTAACAAGAAAATTTAAAAAATTCATTAAAAGAAACAAGTTTAAGAATGATACAAAAAATAAACTTGAACCCAAGAAGGACCAAGTTATTTGCTATGAGTGCAAAAAGCCGGGACACTACAAGAGTGATTGTCCCCAAGTCAAAAAGAGAACATCAAAGAAGAAGGCGCTCAAAGCAACATGGGATGACTCGAGTGCGTCCAAAGAAGAGGAGTCCAACACCGAGCAAGTTGCTCATTACGCCTTAATTGCCATCGGAGAGGAGGTAACGAATTTAATAGATGCAGATTTATCATTTGATGAATTATTAAATGCCTTCCATGACTTATTTGATGAATGCAAGATTATTAGTAGAAAATATAAATTACTAAAAAAAGGAGCATGATAGTCTTACTTGTAATTTCGATAAGTTAAAAACTAAATATCATGATAGTTTAGGTTCATGCATAAAATGTCATGATCTAGAAACTCTCCAAAAGGAAAACTTACTACTTAAGGACACTTTGAAGAAATTCGAGGTTGGTAGCAAGTCCTTGAACATGATCCTTGGAAACAAGGGTCACGTTCCCAAAAGAAGTGGAATCGGATTTGTGAGAAGTCCTCACCAAATTCCAACCACCTTCATAAAAGGCCCCATCTTACATGTTCGACACCAAAGCAAATGCAACTTTTGTTGCAAACTTGGACACAAAATACATTATTGTCCATTCAAGAAAATTAGTCCAAATAAATTAATTTGGGTTCCTAAAGGAACCATGATAAATTCTATGCAACATGATAAACAATGTAGATCTATTTTTGAGGCACCCAAAAGCAAATGGGTACCTAAAAATCATCCTTTCTTGTATAAACCTATACCATCGCAAGCTAGGAGCAAGAGATGATACCTTGATAGTGGATGCTCAAGGCATATGACCCGAGATCCATCTCAATTCTCTAAGCTCACTAGCATAGACGAAGGCTATGTCACCTTCGGAGAAAACAACAAGGGTAAAATCATTGGCAAAGGAACCATAGGTATCAAATCTAACTTCTTTATTGAAGATGTTTTGTTAGTTGATGGTTTAAAACATAACCTCTTGAGCATTAGTCAATTATGTGATAAAGGATATATTGTCATATTCGAGTCTAATGCTTGCATCATTGAAAAACCACACAAAAACATGTCTATGATTGCATTAAAACAAAATAACGTATACACTATTGACATCAATGATTTGTGTAATGAAATATGTTTTTCGGTTTTGAATGAGGATGCTTAGCTATGGCATAGAAGATTAGGTCATGCTAGCATGAAACTAATCACTCAAATATCATCTAAAGAACTTGTAAGTGTTAGGATCGAGAGCACTAAGAGGGGGGGGTGAATTAGTGCAGCGGAAATCTTTCAGCGATTAAAAACGAAAGCTGCGTTCGTTCGATAAAAACTATTTTGATTCAAAAGCCAATTCTAAGATTACTTATGATTAAGTGCAGTTTATGTCTAAACACAGTTTGCGTCTAAGCGCAATTTATGCAGTTTGTAGTTTGCGTCTAAATGCAAATTGCGTCTAAGCGTAGTTTGCATCTAAGCACAGTTTGCGTCTAAGCTCAGATTGCGTTTAAGCGCAGTTTGCGTCTAAGCGCAGTTTACGTCTAAACTCAGTTTTACGTCTAAACGCATTTTGCGTCTAAACGCAGTTTTACGTCTAAACATAGTTTTACGTCTAAACGCAGTTTGCGTCTAAACGTAGTTTTACGTCTAAACGTAGTTTTACGTTTAAAAGTAGTTTACGTCTAAAACACAGTTTTACGTCTAAGCAGAATCAAGACGTAAACGTAAACTGCAAAGAAACTTGTTCGCAGAAATCAGTTTGCAGTTATAAACAGAATCAAGACGTAAACGTAAATTGCAAAGAAACTCGTTCGTAGAAATCAGTTTGCAGTTATAAACAGAATCAAGACGTAAACGTAAACTGCAAAGAAACTCGTTCGTAAAAGCGCAGAAGACAGTTTACAGTTATAAATAGAATCAAAATGTAAGTGTAAACCGCAATGTAGAGATCGTACGAAAACACCGATTTACGTCTGAATGCAGATTTGAAAAGAACATAACTTAGAAACTTGTTCGTAAAAGCGCAGAGAGCAGTAGCTATGTAGGAGGTTTGCAGTAATGATAAAGTGCTCAAAATGAAAGCAAACCAGAGATTTAGAGTGGTTCGGTCAGTCTTGACCTACTCCACTTTTGGCTTCCTCCACCGACGAGGTCATCGACGTCAACTAGAAGCCTTCCTTCAATAGGCGAAGGCCAACTACCCTCTTACAGATTCACTCCTTTTGACGGGCTTAGGAGACAACCCTTACAGAAGTTTTCTCTCCTCTCTTTACAACTCAAACTTGAAGAATAGAAAGAGGAGAACTAGTAGTTTTGAGCTCTAAGAAACACAGAAAGATAGCAAGATTTCGAGTGTGTGTTCTATGCTTTCAGTGCTGAATGGGTGGGGTATTTATAGGCCCCAACCCAGTTCAAATTTGGAGCTCAAAACGGTCAAATCCCGGAATTCCGGGATCAGGCGGTTGCAACTCCTGACTGGAGAGGTTGCACCGCCTGGCAGAGCTCGAAGACTGAGCCTCTGGGCGGTGCCACCTCTGTCAGGGGCGGTTGCACCTCTCTGCCAGAGCTCGAAGACCGAGCTCAGGCGGTTGCACCTCCTGACTGGAGAGGTTGCACCGCCTGGCAGAGCTCGAAACTTGAGCTCTGGTGGTGCTACCTCTTGACAGAAGAGGTTGCACCGCCTAGTCTCGCTCGGAGACTGAGCCTGGGCGGTTCCACCTCCTGGCTGGGGCGGTTGCACCTCCCAGGTTCGTTGGGAGAACCTCTCCTGGGCGGTGCCACCTCTGACCCTGGCGGTGCCACCTCTTTCACTATTTCAGCTCACTTGGTTTCGCTCCAAACGTGGCCCAAACCAGTCCGAACTTGGGCCTAATTAGCCCCTACTTGGGTTATAGGATTAACACCTAATCCTAACCCTAATTAACGTGCTAACTATGATTTTAAAGATATTTTCTAAGCTATTACAAAGTTTGCAAGTCAAGACTTCTTCTGGCGAGCTTCCGGCAAACTTCCGGCGGTCTTCCGATGAACTCTCGGAAACCATTCTGCGGACTCCCGGCAAGCTCCTAGACTTCACGATTTGATCTTAGCGAGTTCCAACGAGCTTCTTCGGCAAGCTCCGATCTTTCTCGGCGAGCTCCGCGAACTTCCAACGAACCTTCCGGCGAGCTTCCGAAAATCCTTCGGCAAGCTCCCAACTCATTCTTGGCTAGTTCCGGTAGCATTCCCGATGAACCTTCGGACTTCCGTCGAACTCTCGAACTTGCAACAAATCCTTCGCGCTTGACTCCGACACTTTGTTTCACTTTATGTCTTCATCGTTATCATAGTTAATCCTGCACAATTAAAGCAAAACTTCGATCGAGACAATTATTCCTAAGCAATTAACCAAGTTGTCTGGCATGTCATTGGTCCCTCGACGCTTCGTCCGATTCTTCGGCACATCGTCCTTTCCTGCAGCCTATTGCCCAATCGGCCAGTTGACTCCGCAACTCCGATATCCTTGGCATAATACCCGCTCTTCTTGGCCCGATGCCCGAGTCCACTGCCCGAAGCCTTCTGTCGATACGTCGACCGATCCACCGGCCCGACGTCCAATCTTCTGACATGTTCCTCCGGCACAACATGATTTTCCTACTCTAATTGTCTCATCCTGATCAAAGCATCCTGCGTCACTCAAAACGCAGATTAAATCATAAACATATATCAAGTAGTTTCATCATCAAAATACGAGATTCAACAATCTCCCCCTTTTTTATGATGACAACTATTTGATGACGGAGCTAATCTTAACTCCCGGAGTTTAAACAAACTCCCCCTATCAATATGCCATATTGATAGAAACTCTTAGAAAAAATCTAAGCAACATGTCATCATAAATGGAGTTAACCTTAACTCCCAGAGTTTAAACAAACTCCCCCTATCAATATGCCATATTGATAGAAACTCTTGGATTCAAAAATCCAAGCAACATGTCATCATAAACTTATGCATAACATGTGATGTCATCAACATACTTCTCCCCTTTTGTCATCAACAAAAAGGAGAAGTACCACAATCAAGTGTTTGTGATGTAAGTTTTAACTCATTGCATGAAAAACATAATATCAAGTTTTATCATCATGCAATTTTGCTAGAAAATATAGCAAGTGTTGAATCATGCTTAGAATATTCAAGCTATCAAGTTTTAGATACGCAAGTTTTACAGCATACAAGATAGCACTTTTATAACATGCAAGCTAGCAATGTTGCAACATTTTAGAACTTGCAAGCTAGCAATTTAGAGATGTTCAAGAAGGCAACTCTTGCTTCTTGAAATATGCAAGTTGCAAGCTAGCAAATTTTTACGATATGCAAGTTTTGCTTCTTAAGATAGGCAAGATAGCACTTTTGCAATTTTTGTTTGGCAAGCTTGTGATGTTCAAGATAACAAGCTCTTTCTTCTCTTTTGAGAAGTGTCATTTTTGCTTTCGTTGCAAAGTGCAAGCTAATAAAATGCCAAACTAGCAAGAGATAATGTTTTACATGAGGCAAGCAAACAATTTGGCAAGTGTTACATTTGCATCTTCTCTTTAGATGTGCAAGAAAATAAACAAGTTTTTGCATTTTCTTGACATTTCAAGCTAGCAATTATCGGTGATGTTCAAGCTAGCAATTATCTGTGATGTTCAAGATAGCAATTTCTTCTCTTTTGTAATTTTTGCCTTTTTCTTGAATTGTGCTAGCAATCTATCTCCCCCTTTGTCATTGTCAAAAAGAATGGAAAAGCCCTTTACATCAATTTCTATATCATGACAAAGGTAAGTAATCATTCTTATTTGTGCATCATTATAGTTTCAATGCACAAATTCATTAACATTACATTTCATTTTTTTTTATGCACGATACCGAAAAATCAATCATCATCATGAGCATATCAAACATGATATTCAAGCATTCATGATATATCATTTTGGCAACATAATCATAGATATTCAAACGATGGTATCTAAATGTCAGAATTCATTATATCCTATTATGCATGATCATTGACTCCTCATTTGTATTTCATGCATTATTTCATTTCATCTCATAAGCAATATCAAGAAGAGTTATTGGATGATGAGAAATATTTTATGAATACACGGAATATCATAAGTGTTTCATGTATTCATATTATCACATGAAGCATATTATCATTTTTAAGATTCATAACATGAATAACGTTATTAATATTTCATCAAAATCAATTTCGAGATTCACACAATATCATGAAATCATTAATCTCGATAAGATGGGAAAAGCATTTTCTTTTTAAGTGATTCTTTTAACACATAAAAAAAAACTCATTCATAATTCAAGTGATTTACAAGATATCATAAATGAATTTATCACTTGTATTTCATCAAAATCGAGAACTCTAGAGATAGAAAATGATTGAAGCATTTAACATGATTGATGCATGATTCATATTTAAAGTGTATCTTATGTCGTAAATACGAATCAAGCATTTGTCAAATCTGAAATCATCCTTAAAATTACATTCAATAAATTCATGTATGACAAGCATAGATTTATTGAAAAATCAATAAGATAGAGGATTACATTTCAAGTGTTCATCAATTATAGCATTTCATCATATGGTAAGATATCAATGCGTAAAACTGTGAAGCAAGATTTTGTTTGATATCTTGATACAGGGCATGATGTACACATTTCGAATATTTTAGCAAGTGTAGCATTGCATCACATGGTAAGATATCAGCTCGTATGATGCAAATTTTTGTTTGATATCTTGATACAGGGCATATAGCAATGATAGCAATCATATATTTCTTGGTGATGCAAGCATGGGATAATCATAGCATAGTATTTATAGCATCAATTCATATATTTCTCCCCTTTTTTTTAAGTGTTTCATCTTAAGTGATCGATTTCATGTTAGCATGCCTTTTCATTTATGTCAAATGAAAACGTGCATCAACGTTTAGGATCGTGAAATGAATTTCATCATAAAACCATCAATCACAAAAATCATGATGTATAACTTTAAAATCTCAAATCTTTATTCTTATGTCAAAATCATACATCATATTTAACAAACAAAGACAATGAAAATTATCAAGCCTTCCAGACAAAAGCCATGTATCGTCATTGAAAAGCAATATGAAAATCATCAAAATATACATTCTTGCTTCTCAAGCACATAAATAAGATTTAATCTCACTAGGTGTACAATCATTAGATTTCTATCTTGCATTAACATAAGACATGCAATTTTCATTATCATTTTCAAAATTACAAGCATGATCATATTTTTGCATTTTTATTATTAAATTATTAAAAATGTAATTTTCAAGAAAATTAATTCTAAACTAATACATCATGAAAGCATCAAGTAATTTCAAAATAAATTAGGGGGATTTCGATTACCTCATCATTGTAGGCTGTTAAGGCGTAGTTTGCCGCCTTGCTTTTGTTGACTTTTTCTTCTTCGGAGGAGCTCGATTCATCCCAATTTTTGTTCTTGCGTTTAAAGCAAGTAGTTCGATTCTTTTTGCTTTTTAATTTTCGTTTCATTTGTAGTTTAAGTTCACCATCACTTGAGCTTATGCTCGAGTGGTCTTCAAATGTTCTATGTCCCAAATCCTTCCTGTTCTTTGGAAGGTTGTTTTGTTCATCATTGTCCTCATCACTTGAGTCATCGCTCAAGTGGCATTCATTTGTCCAGAGTTCCAAATCCTTCCTGTTCTTTGGAAGGTGATTGTGTTCAACATGTTCATCATGTGCATTGTGCACCATTTCATATGTCATCAATGAACCAATTAGTTCTTCAAGTGGTAAGTTGTTTAGGTTTTTAGCTTCTTGAATAGCAATTACTTTTGAATCCCAAGTTTTAGAAAGTGAGCGCAAAACTTTGTTAACGAGTTCAAAATCCGAAAAGCTTTTACCAAGTGATTTTAAACCATTGACGACATCCGTAAAACGGGTGTACATGTCAACAATGGTTTCGCTTGGTTTCATATGAAAAAGCTCGAAATCATGCAGTAAAATATTAACTTTCGAGTCTTTGACTCTACTAGTTCCCTCTTGCGTGATTTCAAGAGCGCGCCAAATATCGAAAGCCGTTTCGCACAAAGAAACCCGATTGAACTCATTTTTGTCCAAAGCGCAAAATAAGGCATTCATAGCCTTTGCGTTTAAAGAAAAATACTTCTTCTCTAAATCTGACCATTCGTTCATCGGTTTAGAGGGAAGTTGAAAACCATTTTCAACGATATTCCACAAATCCAGATTTAGAGAAATCAAGAAAACTCTCATTCGAGTTTTCCAATAAGTGTAGTCCAATCCGTTAAAGAACGGTGGACGAAAGACCGAAAAGCCCTCTTGAAGAGCCATTTCTCTCGAGTGTAAATCCGAAATGAGAAATACCCCGCTCTGATACCAATTGTTAGGATCGAGAGCACTAAGAGGGGGGGGTGAATTAGTGCAGCGGAAATCTTTCAGCGATTAAAAACGAAAGCTGCGTTCGTTCGATAAAAACTATTTTGATGCAAAAGCCAATTCTAAGATTACTTATGATTAAGTGCAGTTTATGTCTAAACACAGTTTGTGTCTAAGCGTAATTTATGCAGTTTGCAGTTTGCGTCTAAATGCAGATTGCGTCTAAGCGCAGTTTGCATCTAAGCGTAGTTTGCGTCTAAGCTCAGATTGCGTTTAAGCGCAGTTTGCGTCTAAGCGCAGTTTACGTCTAAACTCAGTTTTACGTCTAAACGTAGTTTTACGTCTAAACGCAGTTTGCATCTAAACGCAGTTTTACGTCTAAACGTAGTTTTACGTCTAAACGCAGTTTGCGTCTAAACGCAGTTTTACGTCTAAACGTAGTTTTACGTTTAAAAGTAGTTTACGTCTAAAACACAGTTTTACGTCTAAGCAGAATCAAGACGTAAACGTAAACTGCAAAGAAACTTGTTCGCAGAAATCAGTTTGCAGTTATAAACAGAATCAAGACGTAAACGTAAACTGCAAAGAAACTCGTTCGCAGAAATCAGTTTGCAGTTATAAACAGAATCAAGACGTAAATGTAAACTGCAAAGAAACTCGTTCATAAAAGCGCAGAAGACAGTTTACAGTTATAAATAGAATCAAAACGTAAGTGTAAACCGCAATGTAGAGATCGTACGAAAACACCGATTTACGTCTGAATGCAGATTTGAAAAGAACATAACTTAGAAAATTGTTCCTATAAGCGCAGAGAGCAGTAGCTATGTAGGAGGTTTGCAGTAATGATAAAGTGCTCAAAATGAAAGCAAACCAGAGATTTAGAGTGGTTCGGTCAGTCTTGACCTACTCCACTTTTGGCTTCCTCCACCGACGAGGTCACCGACGTCAACTAGAAGCTTTCCTTCAATAGGCGAAGGCCAACTACCCTCTTACAGATTCACTCCTTTTGACGGGCTTAGGAGACAACCCTTACAGAAGTTTTCTCTCCTCTCTTTACAACTCAAACTTGAAGAATAGAAAGAGGAGAACTAGTAGTTTTGAGCTCTAAGAAACACAGAAAGATAGCAAGATTTCGAGTGTGTGTTCTATGCTTTCAGTGCTGAATGGGTGGGGTATTTATAGGCCCCAACCCAGTTCAAATTTGGAGCTCAAAACGGTCAAATCCCGGAATTCCGGGATCAGGCGGTTGCACCTCCTGACTGGAGAGGTTGCACCGCCTGGCAGGGCTCGAAGACTGAGCCTCTAGGCGGTGCCACCTCTGTCAGGGGCGGTTGCACCTCTCTGCCAGAGCTCGAAGACCGAGCTGAAGCGGTTGCACCTCCTGACTGGAGAGGTTGCACCGCCTGGCAGAGCTCGAAACTTGAGCTCTGGCGGTGCTACCTCTTGACAGAAGAGGTTGCACCGCCCAGTCTCGCTCGGAGACGGAGCCTGGGCAGTTGCACCTCCTGGCTGGGGCGGTTGCACCTCCCAGCTTCGTTGGGAGAACCTCTCCTGGGCGGTGCCACCTCTTTCACTATTTCAGCTCACTTGGTTTGGCTCCAAACTTGGCCCAAACCAGTCCGAACTTGGGCCTAATTGGCCCCTACTTGGGTTATAGGATTAACACCTAATCCTAACCCTAATTAATGTGCTAACTATAATTTTAAAGACATTTTCTAAGCTATTACAAAGTCTGCAAGTCAAGACTTCTTCTGGCGAGCTTCCGGCAAACTTCCGGCGGTCTTCCGATGAACTCTCGGAAACCATTCTGCGGACTCCCGGCAAGCTCCTAGACTTCACGATTTGATCTTAGCGAGTTCCAACAAGCTTCTTCGGCAAGCTCCGATCTTTCTCGGCGAGCTCCGCGAACTTCCAACGAACCTTCCGGCGAGCTTCCGAAAATCCTTCGGCAAGCTCCCAACTCATTCTTGGCTAGTTCCGGTAGCATTCCCGACGAACCTTCGGACTTCCGTCGAACTCTCGAACTTGCAACAAATCCTTCGCGCTTGACTCCGACACTTTGTTTCGTAAAGTCTTCATCGTTATCATAGTTAATCCTGCACAATTAAAGCAAAACTTCGATCGAGACAATTAATCCTAAGCAATTAACCAAGTTGTCCGGCATGTCATTGGTCCCTCGACGCTTCGTCCGATTCTTCGGCGCATCGTCCTTTCCTGCAGCCTATTGCCCAATCGGCCAGTTGACTCCGCAACTCCGATATCCTTGGCACAATACCCGCTCTTCTTGGCCCGATGCCCGAGTCCACTGCCCGAAGCCTTCTGTCGATACGTCGACCGATCCACCGGCCCAACGTCCAATCTTCTGACATGTTCCTCCGGCACAACATGATTTTCCTGCTCTAATTGTCTCATCCTGATCAAAGCATCCTGCGTCACTCAAAACGCAGATTAAATCATAAACATATATCAAGTAGTTTCATCATCAAAATACGAGATTCAACAGTAAGAGGTATTCCTCATATCAAGTTCATCAAAGATAATGTATGTGATGCTTGCCAATTAGGTAAACAAATTAAGGGTAGTTTCAAATCTAAGAATCAAATAAGCACATCTAGGCCCTTACAATTGATCCATATGGACTTGTTCGGACCAATCTCTACATCAAGCCTAGGAGGTTGCAAATACGCCTTCGTCATTGTGGATGACTATAGCAGATACACATGGACTTACTTCTTCAAATAGAAAAATGAATGCTTTAGATATTTTACCAAGTTTTGTAAACTTGTTCAGAATGAGAAGGGTTCTATGATTTCGTCAATTAGAAGTGATCACGGTGGTGAATTTCAATACCATGATTTCCAAAAATTTTGTGAACTCAATGGATACAACCATAATTTCTCTACTCCTAGAAATCCTCAACAAAATGGAGTAGTAGAAAGAAAAAATCGAAATTTACAAGAAATGGCAAGAACCATGTTGAATGAACATAGCCTACCCAAATATTTTTGGGCCGAAGCTGCAAATACTGTATGCTATATTTTGAATAGAGTTCTAGTAAGACCCTTACTCACCAAAACTCCCTATAAGTTATAGAACAACAAAAAACCCAATGTTTCATATTTTAAAGTCTTTGGGTATAAGTATTTTATCTTGAATGAAAAAGATAACTTAGGAAAATTTGATGCTAAATCCGATGAAGGAATCTTTCTTGGTTACTCTTCGGTTTCTAAAGCTTTTCGTATCTTCAATAAAAGAACTTTAATTATTGAAGAATCCATTCATGTTGTCTTCAATGAGATTTCCGAAATAAGGAAAAATGATTTTGATGATGATGTTAATTTTGATTCCTTGAATTTAAATGAAACCCCGTCTCCAACTAGCAACTTGGATGCATCCACTTCCGAAATATCCTTACCCAAGGATTGGAAGTATGTCGATACTCATCCTAAGGAGCTAATCTTAGGAGACACATCAAAGGGGGTTCAAACATATTCTTCTCTTAAAAATTTTTGTTCCAATGCCGCTTTTCTCTCCCAAATTGAACCCAAATGTGTTGACGAAGCTATGAAAGATTATTCATGGATTATCATAATGCAAGATGAATTAAATCAATTTGAGAGAAATGAGGTGTGGAAGCTTGTTCCTAGGCCAAATGACCATTTAGTTATTGGTACTAAATGGGTTTTTAGACATAAGCAAGAAGAATATGGTATCGTGGTTAGAAACAAGGCTAGATTAGTGGCCAAAGGTTTCAACCAAGAAGAAGGTATCGATTACGAAGAAACCTTCGCTCCTATGGCTCGATTAGAAGCCATAAGGATGCTCCTTGCCTATGCTAGTAGTAATAATTTTAAGTTATTTCAAATGGATGTTAAAAGCGCTTTTCTTAATGACTTTATTTCCGAAGAAGTCTATGGTGAACAACCTCCTGGATTTGAAAATAATAGCCTTCCTAATCATGTGTTTAGATTAACTAAAGCTCTCTATGGTTTAAAACAAGCTCCGAGGGCTTGGTATGAGAGACTTAGTTCTTTTCTTATCAAAAATAATTTCACAAAAGGTAAGGTTGATACTACATTGTTCATCAAGAATTTTGAAAATGATTTTCTCATTGTTCAGATTTATATTGATGATATTATCTTTGGTTCTACAAATGAATCTCTTTGTGAATCTTTTGCTAAAACTATGAGTCTTGAATTCAAAATGAGTTTAATGGGAGAATTAACATTCTTCTTAGGCTTACAAATCAAACAACTAGGCAATGGCATCTTTATTAGTCAAACTAAATATGCTATGAATTTGCTAAAAAGGTTTAATATGAATAACTCAAAAGCTATTAACACTCCTATGAGCACCTCCACTAAGTTAGAAATCGATGAAAGTGGAGAAAGCTTCAATCAAAAAACTTATAGGGGCATGATAGGAAGTTTACTTTACCTCACTGCAACTAGACTAGATATCATGTTCAGTGTAGGACTTTGTGCCAGATTTCAATCAAACCCTAAGATATCTCATCTCAATGCTGTTAAAAGAATACTTAGATATCTTAATGGTACCACAAATCTAGGATTATGGTACCCAAAATCAAAGAATCTTGAGTTAATTGCTTATGCTGATGCGGACTTTGCTGGCTGTAAACTAGATAGAAAAAGCACATCAGGAACATGTCAATTTTTAGGACATGCCCTTGTTTCCTGGTCATCTAAGAAACAAAACTCGGTTGCACTATCAACAACCGAAGCTGAATATATTGCAGCAAGTGCATGCTGTGCACAAGTTGTATGGATGAAAAACACCTTAGAAGATTATAAAATTCATCTTAAAAATATTCCCATTAAATGTGATAACACAAGTGCAATATGTTTAACGAAGAATCCTATACAACACTCAAGAACAAAACATATTGATATTAGACATCACTTTATACGAGATCATGTTACTAATCATAATGTAATCATAGAGTTCATTGATACTAAACATCAACTAGCTGATATTTTTACAAAACCTCTAAGTAAAGAACAATTTGATTTCATAAGAAGAGAATTAGGAATGTTGATGTGTCCGAATACATAAACTAGTTAAAATTATCTTTCGGACATTATTGAATGATCAAATCACTTGATTGTCATTACATGCCTAAATAACATGTTGGAAATTATGTGTTGAATACAAAAATTTCCATAACAATAAGCATGTTTTGTCTTCATGATTGTATTTGAAAATCAATAGCATAGTCTTGTCCAAATGCATGAAAGTGTTAATTTCATTTTCAGATTTGCTTAACAATTGGTATCCTAACAATCGGATTTTCTCATACACTTATGAAAAATATTTTTCTGAAATGGATTTGATGAAATGATTCCTGCTTATGAATTCCATCTTGAAATATGGATGATAGTGTTTTTACTTGCAAAGATTTGTTTCACATACATATCTTGATACCTTGTAAAAATGAAGCATGATTTAATCTCTCATCGATTTTAACTTCACAAATAGCCTTCCTCCTTCATGCAAAAAGATTATAACAAATAAAAAGGAAGAAGTATTCAAAGCAATCTATGTATCATGCTTTCCTTTATATGCTTGGAAAATAACATGTAAAGGCATGAACAACTATCACACTTATGCTCAAAATTCGCTTATTGTTCTCTTGCTATCACAATTACCATGCTTTTTGTTGATGACAAAGGGGGAGAAATATATGAGTATTAATGCCATGCTTGCATCACCAAGAGTTATATGAATTGATGCTATGATTGCTATAATTTGCATTATGCCTTGTTTGTATCATGTAATGATATCAAAATCTTACTTCGTAATTTTATATGTTGATATCTTACAATATGATGAATTGCTACTATTACCATCATTCAAACCTGTTATGTAAAATTTGAAAATGAATGTCAAGCCTTGACATCATCTTCAGAGAGAAACATTATGATGGGAATCATGATGGGAGTATTGATAAGTTTAAATGATTTTAACTTATCAATATGTCTCTTGAATTCAAAGGTTTTGAATTCACGAATGACTTATCTCAAGTATGACATATAAACAGGGGGAGTTAAGGTTAACTCCATTATCAATTGATTGTCATTATCAAAAAGGGGGAGATTGTTGAATCTCGGATTTTGATGATGAAGTCAATTGTCATTTGTTATCTAATCTATATGTTGAGATAAGTGTGCAGAATTAACTATGATGAAAGTAAGATATGCAGTAGGAGTTGCGCCGGAGTCAAGACAATGATCACGTTGGGAGTTCGAGAGTTCGACGGAAGTTCGGACAATCGTCGGAGGTTCTGCGGGAACAAATCCGAGAAGTCCATGAGCTTGCCAAAGAAGCTCGTTGGAACTCGCCAAGTGGATCGTCGCAAGTCCAGGAGTTTGCTGGAAGTCCGCAGGAGCATCACCGAGGGTTCATCGGATGATCGACGGAAGTTCGCCGGAAGCTCGCCGGAAGAAGCGATTGACGCACCGAAGCAAGTTGCAGTAAATGTCTTAGGAAATATTAGAGTTAGCAAAATGATTAAGTTGGAAATGGGAGGTGATCCCATTAACTTAATCTTGGGGCAATTGGGCCCCTGAAAAACCCAAATTGGGCCGAATGGATCAACCCATTCGGACCCTGATTTCTGCCAAGCGGTTGAACCGCCCAAGCTAGGAGGTGGCACCGCCTGGGCTAAGTCTCCGAGCGAGACTAGGTGGTGCAACCGCCCCGGCCAGGAGGTGGCACCGCCTGGGCTCAGTCTCCGAGCGAGACTGGGTGGTGCAACCTCCCCTGACAGGAGGTGGCACCGCCTAGGCTCGGTCTCCGAGCTCTGGCTGAGCGGTGCAACCGCCTCAGTCAAGAGGTGGCACCGCCTGAGCTCGGTCTTCGAGCTTTGGCAGGAGGTGCAACCGCCCCTGACAGGAGGTGGCACCGCCTAGAGGCTCAGTCTTCGAGTTCTGCCAGGCGGTGCAACCGCTCCAGTCAGGAGGTGCAACCGCCAAATCCCGGAATTCCGGGAATTGACATTTTTGAGCTCCAATTTCAAACTGGGTTGAGGCCTATAAATACCCCACCCATTCAACACTGAAAGGTAACATACACACACCGAAATCCTGATCTTGTTCTGTGATTTTTAGAGCTCAAAATTGTTGTAAAGGCCAAAAGTTCTTCTCCCTCTTTTCTTCCAAGTTTTGAGCTTTAAAGAGATGAGAGAAAATTCTGTAAGGGTTGTCTCCTAAGCCCGTGAAAAGGAGTGAAATTGTAAAAGGGTAGTTGGCCTTTGCCAATTGAAAGAAGGCCTCTAGTTGAGGTCAGTGACCTCGTCGGTGGAGGAAGCCAAAAGTGGAGTAGGTCAAGATTGACCGAACCACTCTAAATCTTGGTTTGCATTTACTTTGAGCATCTTATCCTTATTGCAAATCTCCTCAAAAGCTTTCTGCTTTCTGCGCATATACGATCGGGTTTCAAGCTTTGCACTTTCTGAATCGGCGTTTAGACGTAAATCAGTTTTATTGTACGATCATCATATTTCAGTTTGCGTTTACATTTTGATTTCTATCATAACTGCAAACTGCCTTTATATCCTTGCTATAACTGCATCTCGTTTAGTCAAGTGATTTACGAATCAGTATTTAGACGTAAATCAGTTTCTTCGTACGAATATCATATTTCAGTTTGCGTCTACTATCTGATTTGAACCATAACAGTAAGCTGCACTTATATCTTTGCTGCATCTTGCTTAATCAAAAGTTAAAGTGATTTACGAATCGGCTTTCCTACCGAAATCATTTTATCGAACGAACGCGATTTTTATCGTAGAAGGTTTTCCGCTGCACTAATTCACCCCCCCCCCCCCTCTTAGTGCTCTTGATCCTAACACTAGCAACATGCTGAACTCGTTGCACACTTCAGCCTCCTACGGACATATCCTTCACATGCCGAAGAGAAAGTTTCAATGCTCTATGGTATTGAGTTTCGGTCGCCTTGGGATGGCCGCGAACATTCCATCGTCCGCATATAAGCATATGCATGAGTACTGAATTCTTCGAGTTAGCAATTCCCCTCACCTCTGTGAGATTTGCATAACTCTTTGGGTCGCTAAGTAACTCATTCTACATTGCATGGTCTCATCCTTTACCAAGCGGCTCGCTTGCCTTGAGCACCATCAAGTATAGTTGTCAACGTTGAGTTGTAGCTCAAACTCAACCATCCCAACCTTTGTGCGCTCCGCATTCTTCCAAGCTTGCTTATTTTCATGGTGCCTCTTGCGTGAAGGGATGGCCATTCCTCTGAATGCCAATCTCAGATGCCTACTCCTCCAAGTGACTCCTTTTTCCCTACATCTCCATGCCTGTTTTCCCTCGAACGGTCGCGCGTGTGCTGAATGCTCTTAATGCAGCCCTGCTAGGTCCCCTATGTTTGCATGCTAAGTGTTTCTATGAGTGCTTGTCCCACTCTGATACCATCTGTCATGGACTTAGCTGGTTTTGCCTAAGTCGTGCGGCACCCTTGCGTGTCCGTCCGCAAAGGTCAGCCTCCCCGAAGCCTCCCATGGTCCCTTAAGACCCACAAAAGAGAGAATAGGATAGAGAAAATGCCTCACTCGAGATCCATAAGCAAACATCTCCGAAAACACTTCAGAGATAATGCAAATTACAAATAGACTTTATAAGCTCTGAATAGTTGCACAACAAAGGGTCAAAATGGTCCATTACAGATCAAGAATCTCTCACAAGTGTCCACATAATACAACCTTTATTTACAAGCCTAAAGCGGCCACCAAACCCAACTAAAATGAGACTATTAAACCTTCGGTTGTCCCTCTACATGCTAGGCAAAGAATGAATATACCAAAAGACACGGACATACATAAGCATTACATCGAACATCCTGTTTAGAAGTTTGTCCATGATAGTATGTCATCTCTCTTAGGTTTTAATCTGATTAAGAGTTAACCCCGACTCTGATACCAATTGTTAGGATCAAGAGCACTAAGAGGGGGGGTGAATTAGTACAGTGGATAACTTTTGATGATTTAAAACAACGTTCGTATGATAAAAATACTTTTCGATGAAAAACTATTTCGAAAAGTTCTTCAACTTAAGATTAAGCAAAGTATAGTTGAAGAAAAACAATTGAGGTAGTTTGCAGTTAAGATAGAGAGCAGAATGTAAATAAAAACCAAGATTTAGAGTGGCTCGGTCAATCTTGACCTACATCCACTTTTAGCTTCCTCCTCCGATTATGTCACCGACGTCCACTAGAGGCCTTCCTTCAATAGACGAAGGCCAACCACCATTTTGTTGGGAAATCTTGGGGGTGACATCACATGCACAACGGAAGAACAAGAAAATAAAATCCCCGATTAACAAAGAGATATTCATCGTCGTGCGAAGATTGGTGCGCAAAATCCGCGAAACTTAAAACTACGTATAGAGTAGATTGTGTTACCTAGGGAGATAGTATATCCTTGTTTCCTTGCAGATCCTTAGGAAAAGGTGAAGGAGGTCAAGTGTCCTCCTCTCTAGCGATGATCCACACAATAGGGCTGCGACGATGCTCCTCAAAACTCCAGGCCTGCTCTAAGATAGAGAGGGGAGGAGAATAGGAGAAGCAAGCAAAGGCTCTAGCCTATGAGGCTCTGAATCCCTCCTATTTATAGAGGTCCCCTGTCAAACCCTAATGGATCCTCCCTTAGTGGGTATTGGATCTGCATCCAATAACCCAAGCCTTTTAGATTAGTGGATCTCTATCCAATAATCTCTCAAGGGCTCTTATTGGATCTCATCCATGGGATCCAATAATTCAGGGGATTATTCGATATCCAATAAGACAAGGGCTCCATCGGATATCTCATATCCGAACCTCTACTCATTGCAATGCCTACCATATGTCTGTGACCCTCTAGGCCCAATATCAAGCTGGCCGTGAGTCATACCTGTCAGAACTCCTTCTAACTCACTGAATTATTATCTCTGTAATAATTCACTCGACTCATCGACTACAGATGTACTAGGCCACTACACCGTAGTCCCCAGACGATACAGGAGAATCCAATCCATTGGACCTGTCTATCCTCAGTTACCGTGTACTTATAGTCCCTTATCCATCTAATATCCCAAAGACCGTATATCGAGCATGGTGCTGTCAGATCCATACGATTTCTACTCGAGTCTCGCTCTAATGGATTCTCCCGGAGAACTCTTTCTCTCTCAACCCGAATGACCCTAGCCAAGGATTTGTCTGAGCAAGAACACTTGGGATATTCCTCTCATGACACTGAGAGTTGATGATCCTCTATCGACACTCAATAGCCCTCGTAAGGACGACTACCACTCCCAATGATCAGTTGTACTAGATCTGGGATAGCCAAACCTATAAGCCTGGTATCAAAGAGTGGAGCACTCATACAGGACATCCTTGGTGTCTCAAGTCTAAGGACCAGATATACCACTAGGACTACGAAATCATTGTTTCACAATAAGGCATCATCAACCATCCTGCATTCCGTAAGCGGATCAATCAGTGAACTCATTCTCCAATGAGCACTTGTACTTTATCCCTAGTGTTCCTACACGAGCAGCTATGTGACCAGCTGCATCCATCATATGGACGGGTATATAGCACATGAGTCTGTCCGGTCATCACGATGTCCCTCTCGAGTAACCTGTGACCGAGATTATTTAGGGTTTGTGTTTAAAGGTGAATTGATCTCATTATCGTAATCTCATCATGATCTGATTCCCATTGCACAAATCCAAGGACATCACAATATATATATGCATATATGCAATAGTTATAAAGTGATATACGCCAAAATATAATAAGCAAAAAGATTCTGTATCAAGTCACACGTGCCATCACTCACGTGATTGGTTTGCTAGGCACCTATGACTAGCAATCTCCCACTTGACCTAAAGCCAATCACATATGTGTCTGATCCCCATCAGACCCCTGTGATGCTCAAAGATAATCTGAGACAACGGCTTTGTCAGTGGATATGCAATGTTATCTTCGGATGGAACTCTTTCCACTGCTACATCTCCTCGGGTTACGATCTCTCTGATAAGTTGGAACCTTCTCAGAACACTTCTGATGAGACCCGGGTTTCCTTATTTGAGTAATCGTCCCGTTATTGTCACAATATAAGGAGATCGGCTCCTCGCTACCTGGCACGACTCCCAAATCTGTGATGAAATTCTTCACCCAAACTCCCTCCTTTGCTGTATTTGATGCAGCAATGTACTCCGCCTCTGTGGTCGAGTCAGTAGTAGTATCTTGCTTGAAACTCTTCCAGCACACTGCTCCTCCATTCAAGGTGTACACATACCCTAAATTCGACTTCCTATCATCGACATCAGATTGAAAACTTGAGTCTGTGTAGCCTTCAACCTTAAGGCTACTACCTCCATATACTAGTAAAAGATCCTTAGTCCTTCTCAAGTACTTAAGGATACACTTTATTGCTTTCTAGTGCTCCAAGCCTGGATCCGCTTGATACCTGCTTGTGACACTCAGAGCATACGCTATATCAGGCCTAGTATATAGCATGACATACATGATAGACCCTATTGCTGAGGCATAAGGTATCATATCCATGTTCGCCCTTTCTTTTGGAGTCTTTGGGGACATACTCGTAGAAAGCGATATCCCATGTCTCATCGGTATGAGACCTCTCTTGAAATTTTTCATGCCAAACCATTTGACAATGGTTTCTATGTACTTGGACTGGGACAAGCCATGCATCCTCTTGGATCTATCTCTATAGATTCTAATCCCCAAGATATAGGATGCTTCCCCTAAGTCCTTCATGGAGAAGTGTCTAGATAACCAAGCCTTTACTATGGATAGCATTCCTACGTCATTCCCAATGATCAGGATGTCATCCATATATAACACCAAAAAGGTGATAGCGCTCCCACTTACCTTCCTGTACACACAAGGCTCATCTTCATTCTTAACGAAGTCATAAGATCTGATTGCCTCATCAAATCTTGTGTTCCAACTTCGGGAAGCTTGCTTTAGTCCATAAATGGATATAAGCAACCTATACACCTTATCTGGGCAGTTCTTGGACAAGAATCCCTCAGGTTGCATCATATATACCTCCTCCTTGAGGTTCCCATTGAGGAATGCGGTTTTCATATCCATCTGCCAGATCTCATAATTATAGTGTGCTGTAATAGCCAATAGAATTATGATGGAATTTAGTATTGCTACGGGTGAGAAGGTTTCGTCGTAGTCAACACCTTGCCTTTGACGATACCCCTTAGCCACTAGCCTTGCTTTTTAGGTCTCTACCTTTCATATACTCCGATCTTTTTCTTAAAGATCCACTTGCAATCGATGGGTACAATATCTTCGGGCGTATCAACTAGGTTCCAAACCTTGTTGGAGTACATAGAATCCATCTCAGAATTCATGGCTTCTTGCCACTTCCCGGAGTCTATACTCATAATAGCCTCCTCGTAGGTCTGAGAATCAATATCCTCAACATCCTCTCCTTTAATATATCCCACATATCTCTTAGGAGGATCAGATACTCTATCAGACCTACGTAAAGTTGAAACTTGTGTATTAGGTACCTGAACAGACTCAGGCTATAGAGTGGTGCTTGAGCTTGGTTCTCCAACCTCGCTCAACTCTATCATTCTCCCACTGTCTACGCCAAGAATGTGTTTCTTCTCAAGGAACACTGCTCTCTTAGCTACAAAGACCTTTTGGTCCTCGAGATGATAGAAATAATACCCACAAGTTTCCTTGGGGTATCCCACAAATTTACATCTCTCTGTCCTTGATTCTAACTTATAGGGGTTGTGTCTTTCAACGTGGGCAGGGCAGCCCCAAATCTTAACAACCTTAAGATCATGCTTCTTCCCTTTCCATATCTCATATGGTGTAGACACTACCAACTTAGTTGGAACTCTATTCAGAAGGTAAGCTGCGGTCTCTAGGGCATATCCCTAGAATAAGATGGGTAGGTTAGCGAAACTCATCATGGACCGTACCATATCTAATAGTGTACGATCTCTCCTTTCAGAGACACCATTGAGCTGAGGTGTATAAGGAGGTGTCCATTGGGATAATATCCTATGGTCCTTAAGGAACTGAGTAAACTATGTACTTAAGTAGTCACCTCCTCGATCTGATCGAAGAGTTTTGATACTCTTTCCAGTTTGGTTCTCCACCTCATTCTTATACTCTCTGAATTTCTTAAAAGCCTCGGACTTGTACTTCATTAAGTACACATATCCATACCTTGAGAAATCATCAGTAAAGGTAATGAAGTAGGAGTAACCACCAATGACATGAGTTAACATGGGTCCACATACATCACTATGTATGAGTTCCAACAGCTCAGTGGCTCTCTCTCCAGTTCCACTAAATGGAGAGTTGGTCAGTTTTCCACGAAGGCAAGGCTCACAAGTTGCATATGACACATAGTCGAATGGATCTAGATATCCATAATTTAGCAACTTTTGAATCCTTCTTTCATAGATGTGACCTAACCTACAATGCCACAGGTATGCACTGTTCATCTCATCCCGTTTCCTCTTGGACACATTTACATCCATGATATGTGGAGTAGTATCTAGCACAAACAAACCTTTATGCAATATTTCTCTCGCCAATCTCCCCTCGGCTTTGCTAGAATTTACAATAAATTGTAGATGTGATAAGCAATACTGGTATCCAATACCAATGCACTATCACAAAAAACTGACAATTGGAGATTGATCATGAATGTACCTGAAGTTTCTCCAAGCTTCTGTTTCACCCTTTCTGCAAGGTACTCTTTGCAGTTCCTCTTCCAGTGCCCATCTTTGCTATAGTGGAAGCACTGGTCTTTATCCTTTGCTGGGTCTTTCTTAGCAACTTTTGCTTTACCTAGTCTGCCCTTGCCCTTTCCCTTCTTAAGAGACCTTTCTGCTTTCCTTTTCTTTCTGGTCTCACCAGTATAGAGAATTGGCCTCTCTTTCTTAATAGTACTCTCTACCTCCCTCAACATATTGAGGAGCTCTGGGAGAGTCACCTCAAGCTTGTTCATATTAAAATTCATTATGAACTGTGAAAAGGAATCTAGTAGGGACTGAAGCACAATGTCCACACATAAGTTATCCTCTAGGATCATTCCTAGACCTGTGAGTTTTTCTATCTACTCAATCATCTTTAGGACATGGTTCTGAACCGGTGTCCCCTCAGTCATCCTAGCGCGGAAGAGGCTCTTGGATATCTCATATCGCTGAGTCCTTCCCTGTTCCTCAAACAATTTGCGGACATGTAGGAGAATGGATCTGGCATCCATCTTTTCATGTTGTCTCTATAACTCAGGAGTCATAGAGCCCAACATATAGCACTGAGCAAGAGTGGAGTCATTAATGTACTTCACATAGCGAGCGATCTCATCCTCGCTTGCCCCTTCTTCGGGTGTGGCATCACTGTATCAAGGACGTACACGATTTTCTCCGCTGTGAGAACAATTCTCAAGTTACGGGGCCAATCCGTATAATTTGGACCAGTGAGACGGTTGACATCAAGTATGCCACGTAAGGGATTTGAAAGCGACATTTTCTAAAAATAAAGATGCAGCAGAAATGAATAACATGCAGATTTTGCAAGAAATAAACTATCAAGATATGGACTTCTATCTTAATATGCTCCCACTATTTTACTAACGAGTCACGCGACACCCTCACCACGTGAAACGGAAGTCTCCGGCAGACTTCTAGTGGGGCTCAGGATCCAATCAGTGTCTTAGTGTAACCTCGAGGGACTCGACCAATCACACTAGCCTAAAAGGTAGGCAACTCTTGCCGATCACAACTCCTTGTGATTCCCATCCTGTTCGGCCTTCGAATCAGCATGGTCTCGAGGGACTCGACCAACCATGATGCTCAGTTAAGTCAACACCTTCGTTACAAGATGAGTCTGATTCGATGATATACCCTCGAGGGACTCGACCAAGCATACCATGCCCTCAGGTCACCGGTGACATCTCTATGTCATCAGCAAGATAGCGAATCGCGATATAGGTGAGTCTCGAGGGACTCGACCAACTCAACCTACACCGGGAATCGGTTCCTACTTATAACGATGGAAGGCCACGTGGGTCAATCTAATTGCCTCACGTTTACCGACTTAATATTATCGAGAGAGATGTTTCTATGATTTGGTCTCCTAATATGACATGTCACACATATACATATTTAATATATATCTAATCGCATGCAAATATATATATATATATATCTAGTATGTGTATAAGCAATCACACCAGATGATCATGGACCACAACCTAATGTGATTAGGCCTGAGCCAGTAGGCCTAATCACTCACATCAAGATCTATGTGTGCAACGGTGCATCTCTATGCCCTGTGATCATCCATCTCATCCTCGTTGGTTCCGTCGACATCTTGATGCATCTTCATGCATCGCGATCGTTCATCTCGTGGGTCCCACTATCGCATCCACGCTCCCGCTACGCCTCCTCATGTGATTACAACTTAATCATAGGCACACAGGCTCGACAATAAATGAGAAATATGACGGAGGCTCACAGACCTCAATAATAATAATCACAAGTACACACATCACACGGTCCATGATCGTCCGTCCACACATCATACATCACATGTATAAATAATTATCATCATCTAGGACTACTAGATAATTATAAAAAATAATAATCAACTAAACCTTTTAATTAATTAGTATTTTATGAAATCAGGGACATATAGGGAATTTCTGAATTCATAGGGGTATTTTCATAATTTAGACAAGAGATAGAAACTAGAATTTCTCAAATTTCGAGGGCCAAAACCGTCTTTTGCCCAGAAAACCCTAATGCCCTACTCCCCTTTGCTGCTGTCGCCACCGCCGCCACCCTGCTGGCGGCGGCCTGTGCGGCTGGGCGAGGGCGCTGCCCTCGCCTGCAGGCGGCACGCTCGTTGGCGGCGCTGCCGCTACAGGTGGGCGCCCCTATGGGCGCCGCCGCCTCCGTGGGCGGTTCTGCCCGCGGGGCAACGCCCGTAGGTGGTGCTGTCCCGCCGGGAGGTCGCCCCTATGGGGGGGTTTCACCCGCGGGAGCAGCGGTGGCAGGCATCGCTGCCCTACGGCGCCTCACCCCGCGGGAGAACCGGCCGCAGGCGCCTCTGCCCGTGGGCTGCTACAAACGCAGCCCTTGTGCTGCCTGCCTACGGTTGTGCTGCATGCACGTAGATCAAGGGCAACAACTATTGCTGCCCTTTCTCGTTTTTGCGTCAATGATTTTCACGTCAAAATTCTTCCTAAACACAACAAACGCAGTTCAAAACCAATCATTTGTACGAACAACCTGGCTCTTATACCTCTGTTGGGAAATCTTGGGGGCGACATCACATGCACAACGGAAGAACAAGAAAACAAAATCCCCGATTCCCAAAGAGATGTTCGTCGTCGTGAAAAAATTGGTGCGCAAAATCCGCGAAACTTAAAACTGCGTATAGAGTAGATTGTGTTACCTACAGAGATCGTATATCCCTGTTTCCTTACAGATCCTTAGGAGAGGGTGAAGGATGTCAACAATCCATCTCTCTAGCTGTGATCCACACAGTAGGGCTGCGACGACGCTCCTCAAAACTCCAGGCCTGCTGTGAGGTGGAGAGGGGACGAGAATAGGAGAAGCAAGCAAAGGCTCTAGCCTATGAGACTCTGAATCCCTCCTATTTATAGAGGTCCCCTATCAAACCCTAATGGATCCTCTCTTAGTGGGTATTGGATCTGCATCCAATAACCCAAGCCTTTTAGATTAGTGGATCTCGATCCAATAATCTCTCAAGAGCTCTTATTGGATCTCGTCAATGGGATCCAATATTTCAGGGGCTTATTGGATATCTAATAAGACAAGGGCTCCGTCGGATATCTCATATCCGAACCTCTACTCATCGCAATGCCTACCATATGTGTGTGACCCTCTAGGTCCAATATCGAGCTGGCCGTGAGTCATACCTATCAGAATTCCTTCTAACTTAGTGAATTATTATCTCTATAACAATTCACTCGACTCATCGACTACGGACGTACTAGGCCACTACGCCGTAGTCCCCAGACGATACAAGGGAATCCAATCCATTGGACCTGTCTATCCTCAATTACCGTGTACCTATAGTCCCTCATCCATCTAATATCCTAGAGATCGTATATCGAGCATGGTGCTGTCAGACCCATACGGTTTCTACTCGAGTCTCGCTCTAATGGATTCTCCCGGAGAACTCTTTCTCTCTTAACCCGAGTGACCCTAGCCAGGGATTTGTGTGAGCAAGAACACATGGGATATTCCTCTCATGACGCCGAGAGTGGATGATCCTCTATCGACACTCAATAGCCCTCGTAAGGATGACTACCACTCCCAATGACCAGTTGTACTAGATATGGGACAACCAAACCTATAAGTCTGGTATCAAAGAGTGGAGCACTCATACAATACATCCTTGGTGTCTCAAGTCTAAGGACCAGATATACCACTAGGACTACGGAATCACTGTCTGATAATAAGGCATCATCAACCATCCAGCATTCCGTAAGCGGATCAATCAGTGAACTCATTCTCCAATGAGCACTTGTACTGTATCCCTAGTGTCCCTACACGAGCAGCTATATGACCAACTACATCTATCATATGGACAGGTATACAGCACATAATTCTGTCCGGTTATCACGATGTCCCTCTCGAGTAACCTGTGACCGGGATTATTTAGGGTTTGTGTTTAAAGGTGAATCGATCTCATTATCGTGATCTCATCACGATCCGATTCCCATTACACAAATCCAAGGACATCACAATATATATATATGCATATATGCAATAGTTATAAAGTGATATACGCCAAAATATAATAAGCAAAAAGATTTTGTATCAAGTCACACTTATCATCACTCACGTGATTGGCTTGCTGGGCACCTATGATTAACACCTTTTACAGCTTTACTCCTTTTGACAGGCTTAAGAGACAACCCTTATAGATTTTCACTCCTCTCTTGAATGATTAAAACTTAGATGAAAAGAGGGAGAAGAACTTTTAGCCTTTTACAATACTTTGAGTTGTGTGGATGACAAACACCTTAGAATATTATAAAGTCCATCTTAAAAACATTCCAATTAAATGTGATAACACAAGTGCAATATGTTTAACAAAGAATCTCATTCAACACTCAAGAATAAAACATATTCATATTAGATATTACTTTATACGAGATCATGTCACTAATCATGATGTAATCATAGAGTTCATTGATATTAAGTATCAATTAGCTGATATTTTTACAAAGCCTCTAAGTGAAGAACAATTTGATTTCATTAGAAGTGAATTAGGAATGTTAATGTGTCCGAATACATAAACTTGTTAAGGTTATTTTTCGGACTTTCTTGATTTAATGATCAAATCACTTAATTGCCATGATGATTTTATATGATTACATGTCTTAATAACATGTTGGAAATTATGTGTTTTGGATACAAAAATTTTCATGATGATAAGCATGTTTTATCTTTATGATTATGTTTAAAAATCTATAGCAAAACCATGTCTGAATGCATGAAAGTGTTAAATTTTATTTTCGGATTTTCTTGATCCTAACATGATTTAGTATTTCTCTTCCGGACTTAATGTAGCTTTCATAAGCATATGTCATATCGAGTTTGTTTCATATCATTGACATATGGAATCAATTAACAAATGCATCTCTCATAGACTTATCGTGTGAAAAATATTTTTTCAAGAAATGAATTTGATGAAATGATTCCTTTTTATGAATTCCTTCTTGAAAAAGGAAGATTGTTTTTAACACTTACAAGGATTTGATTCACATACATATTTTGATCCTTGCAAAAATGAAGCGTGATTTAATCACTTATTGATTTTAACTTCATTCAAGTAAGCTCACAAATGGCTTTCCTCCTTCATGCAAAAAGATAATAACAAATATAGAGGAAGAAGTAATAAAAGTTATCTCCATATCATGTTTTCCTTAAAATGTTTGTATAATTGGTATCCTATCACTCATTGTTGAAAAATAACATAAACCTAGTTAAAATTTATTTATATCGTTCTCCTTTTTCTTGATGACAAAGGGGGAGAAATATATGAATTGATACTATGAGTGTCATATTTGAATGAGAAATATATTAATTGATACTATGAGTGCCATATTTGAATTTAATACTATATGAATTGATGCTATGAGTGCCATATTTGAATTTGAATTATGTTAAGATATCAAAACCTTGCATCGAAATATATGATAAAATTAGTGATAGAATTGCTATGATTGCCATATTTGCACTATGCCATATTTGCACTATGTTATTGCCATATTTGCACTATGTTAAGATGTCTAGAGCTTACATTGCAATTCTACAAATTGATATCTTGTCATGTGATGAAATGCTATGATTGCTAGACACTTGAAATATTTGTATTATGTTAAGATATCAAGAACTTTCATCGAAGTTTTACATGTTGATATCTTTCCATATGATGAATTGCTATGATTGCTATCTTTCACATTTGAAATGTAAAACCTGAAAATGGATGCCAAGCCTTGACATCATTTTCAGAGAGATACATCATAATAGGAATCATGATGGGAGCATTGATAAGGTTAAACGATCTTAACTTATCAATATGTCTCTTGAATTCAAAGACTTTGAATTCAAGAATGACTTATCTCAAGTATGGCATATAGATAGGGGGAGTTAAGGTTAACTCCATTATCAATTGATTGTCATCATCAAAAAGGGGGAGATTGTTGAATCTCAGATTTTGATGATGAAGACAATTGTCATTTGTTATCTAATCCATATGTTGAGATAAGTGTACAGGATTAACTACGATGGCAATAAGACATGCAGCAGGAGTTGCGCCGGTGTCAAGACCATAATCACGTTGGGGGTTCGAGAGTTCGACGGAAGTCCGGACGGTCGTCGGAGGTTCTGCGAGAAAAAATCCGAGAAGTCTAGGAGCTTGCCACAGAAGCTCATTGGAACTCGCCAAGTGGATCGTCGCAATTCCAAGAGTTTTCTGGAAGTCCACTAGTGCATGACCGAGGGTTCGTCGGATGTTTGCCGGAAGTTTGCCGGAAGCTCACCAAAAGAAGCGATTGACCCACCGGAGCAAGTTGCAGTATTAATGTCTTAAATATCGTAGTTAGCATGTAGATTAAGTTAGGAATGGGAGGTGATCCCATTAACTTAATCTGGGGGCAATTGGGCCCTTGACAGACCCAAATTGGGTTGAATGGATCAGCCCATTCGGACCCAGAATTCCTACTAGGCGGTGGCACCGCCAAGGAGACTTGGTCTCCTAGGAATTCTGGGCGGTAGTACCGCCCATATCAGGTGGTGGTACCGCAGGCAGTTATTACTACCAGCAGTAGTACCGCCCCTGTCAAGCGGTGGTACCACTTGAGCTCGGTCTCCGAGCAATGTCAAGCTATAGTACCACCCAGACTGAGCGGTAGTACCACTCAATGATAGATGACAAGCAGTAGTACCACCCAGTTATGGCGATAGTACCACCAAGACCCAGAAAAACTAGGAGATGACACTTTTCAGCTCCAAATTCATACTAGTTGCGGCCTATATAAACCCCACCCTTTCCTGCATGAAAAAAAATCGAAAGCTTGATCTTACTCTATGATTTTAGAGCTCAAAAGTGTTATAAAGGCCAAAAGTTCTCCTCCCTCTTTTCTTCCAAGTTTTGATCATTCAAGAGAGGAGTGAAAATTCTGTAAGGGTTGTCTCCTAAGCCCGTCAAAAGGAGTGAAACTGTAAAAGAGTGGTTGACCTTTGCTTATTGAAGGAAGGCCTCTAGTGGACGTCGGTGGCCTCATCGGAGGAGAAAGTCAAAAGTGGATGTAGGTCAAGATTGACCGAACCACTCTAAAATTGCGGTGCTCTCTGGTTTGCATTTATTCTTGTTGTTTACCTTACTACAAACCTCCATATGTGCTTTACTTCCTCATTACTTTTGCTGCATTCCTTTACGAACTCACTTTCAAGTTAAGTTTCCAAAAATGGTTTTACATCAGAAACAATTTCATTATACGAATGTCATTTGAAATCGACGAAAGTTTTTTCGCTGCACTAATTCACACCCCCCCCCCTCTTAGTGCTCTTGATCCTAACACGACCTATTAAACATGGAAGGACGAATGAGAGAGTGACCCTCTTGAAAGCTGAAAAGAGTCATTTCTCTTGGGTGTTAAACCAAATAAGAAATGACGTGGCTCTGATACTAACTATTAGGAATGAGTCGACACTACGAGGGGGGGGGGGGGATTAGTGCAGCAATAAAAATTATGTCAGTTCAAAATCTCATTACTATTAAACCCGTTTCGGAAGAGTATAGTAGATGTTAAGCAAGTAAAGAATAGCAGTTTGCAGTAAATGTAAATTGCAAGAAGTAAATGCAAACCGAGTTATAGTGGTTCGATCGTCATGACCTACATCCACTCCATCGATTCCTATTCCGTCAAGGCCACCGGCATCCACTAACTGTCTTTCTTCAATGGGCGAAGACCAACTACCCTTTTACACCCCTCTTCTCCTTTTTACAGGTTTAGGAGATAACCTTTACAAGCACACACTTCTCCCTAAACATAATTCTAAACTTAGAACTAAAGGAGGGATTCTCTCAAGTGATTTCTATAGCGTTTTCTCACTTTTAAGCTCTCTATGCTTAGGTATGTTAACCAAGGATGAGAGGGGTATTTATAGGCCTCAAGTTGATTCAAACTTAAGGTCTAAAAAGGTCTCATCTCGGGTTTCCCGGGTCCTGACAGTACCACTGCCTATGCTGGCAGTACCACCGCCAGTGCTTTCTGACACTGGGTGGTACCACCGCTTGATAGTCTCTCGAAGACTGTGTCTGGGTAGTACCACTACCAGGACCGGTAGTACCACTGCCTGACACAGTCTCGGAGATTGTGCCATGATGGTTCCACCTGTTGGGCCCAATTGTTTGGGCCTTTCATTGGGCCTAACACAATCCATACATGGGCCCAACTAGCCCCTGATTAGTTTGGCCTAATTTCAATCCCAATTATATGCTAACTACGAATTCTAAGGCATACACTTAGCAAACCTATTCCGGTTAGTCTTGGTTTCTTCCTGCAAGCTTCCAGCGATCTTCCAACGAACTTCCGATGATCTCTTGGCAATATTCTAGTGGACTCCCGGTAGGCTCCTGGACTTCACAATGATTTTTTTGGCAAGTTCTAATGAGCTTCTCTGGTAAGCTCCTAGACTTCTTGGTCAATTCTGACAGAACTTCCGACGAACGTCCGGACTTCCGACGAAGTCTCGTTCTTGACTCCGTGACTTCATTTGCTTTACGCCTTGATCACTATCATAGTTAATCCTACAAAAATAAAACCTACTTCGATCTAGACAATTATTACAAAGCTTGAATCATGTTGTCCGGCATGTCATTGGTTCCTCGGCGCTTCATCTGAATCTTCGACACATCGTCGTCTCTTGCAACCTATTGCCCAATCGATTAGTTGACCTCCGAAACTTCGATATCCTTGGCTCAATTTTTGCTTTTCTTGGCCCGATGCCCGAACTCATGGCTTGAAGCCTTCTGTTGATATGTCGACCGATCCTCCAGCTGAACGTCCAATCTTCTGACCAAGGAATGCATTAAAGGAGTTGGTTAGCAGCTGTAAACACTTAATTTCAAAATTCCCTATGCCTGAAGGGTTGTTTCATGCACTAGTATTTATTTTGGTGTTTAGGATTTAGAAAGAACTTTAGAAATTGACGATTGGCAGAAGCTCTCATGGAGTGCTCTCTTGAACTCTGTATCTCTTGGATGCGTCCTTAAGTGGTGAGTCTATTGCTTTTAGTTTTGTATCCTTATTTATTATCATTAGGGTGGTGATCTTTCTGTATCCCTTTTGATTTTAAACTTGGTGGTGAGCTATTTTTTGTTTTTACTAAAGTTGTTTCATGAGTTTGCTCCTTTTTTTTCTGTTTGGAAAACTCATTCCAGCAATTACGATTGTACTGTCGACTTTTCTTATAAGTTCGTTCATTTTCTATCTAAAAAAAAACTATTCCATCGGTGTTATTTCAAAATCTATTCTGCATTTTACCCGCCCCGGTATCAGTTTGGTATCAGAGCTAAAAGCTAAAGATCATGGTAAGGTAGAATAGAAAAGATATAGTTGTTGAAGGTAGCGACTATGAAGATGATGCCGAGTCATTGAGGCTGCAGCTATGCAGATTACTACGTAGTCTACAAGAAAAGAATGAAATAATTGAAGAACTTCAAAGTAGAAAAAACTAGCATGAAAATATTGATGTCCATGAATATACTTCTAATGATGATATACCTCCTCTCCCAAGGGAGTCGAGAAGATGTCGGACAAGAAATAGAGTCCAAGACGGGTGGCAGAATAAATATAACCCCAGATTGGAGATTCCAAAGTTTGAAGGTAAAATAAATGTTGATGACTTTATCGATTGGCTTAATACAGTAAAAAGAATTTTTGATTTTCATGAACCACAAGAACAAAAGAAGGTCAAACTTGTGGCACTAAAACTTAGACGGAATGCATCTTTTTGGTGGAAAAATCTGAAGAAACAAAGAGAACGTGAGGAGAAGAGTAAGGTCGTGACATAGGAGAAAATGAAAAGGGAGCTAAAGAGAAAATATTTACTTAACAATTATCGACAAAAGATCTTTATCAAAATCCATGATTTTAAACAAAAAGATCTTAGTGTGGAAGAGTACATTGCTGAATTTAATAACCTAATGTTAAAAGGAGAGCTTGTGGAACCAAAAGAGCAAACTATTGCAAGATTTTTAGGAGGTCTGAAGTATGAGATTGCTAAAGTTGTTCAACTGTAACCATATTGGTCTTTAAATGATGTGAGCAAGCTAGCATTAAAAGTTGAAAAATAATAGAAGTTTGAAAGAGTTCTCGATACAGCTCAAAAGAAGGCTATACAAAAGGAGGAAGTTCCAAACCTACTGTCCAAAGCAAGGTGATATCGAAGGTGCAAGAAAAGAGCGAAGAATCTACTGGCAGCAAAAAAACACCTAATTCTTCTACCTCAAGTGGCCGAAAATGCTTCAAATGTCATCATTTTGGGCATATTACTTCAGACTGTCCAAATAGGAGGATTGTAACTTTGGTTGATGATCATAGTGATGGAGGAGAAGATGAAGCTGACGACAAACCGAAATACGATGATGATGAGGAAGAGATTACTTATGCAGATCATGGTTTATTTATTATATTGCAACATAGCTTAGAAGTTTCTTATGTGACCGAGGATAAAAGTTGGGTGAGAAAAAACATGTTTCACACTAAATGCACTTCTCTTGGCTAGGTGTGCTTGGTGATCATCGACAACGGCAGTTTTGAGAACATGGTTTCTTTGGAGATGGTGCAGAAGCTGAAGTTAGACACAATCCCTCATCCACATCCATACCAATTATGTTGGTTGCAAAAAGGAAATGACATCAAGGTAACAAAAAGATGTTTAGTTTTATTTTCTATTGGCAAGTTTTATAAAGACGAGGTGTGGTGTGATGTTGCTCCTATGGATGCTTGTCATTTGTTGTTAGGAAGACTTTGGCATTATGATAGAAGGGTATTGTATGATGGTTAAAAACATACTTATTCTTTTAAGTTGAATGAAAAGAAGATTATCTTAGCTCTATTACAACCTTCCAAAATCAGTACACCAAAGAAGGAAGTTAGTGCTTTTATGTCTTATAGTAAATGCAAATGTGAATTAGACAAGGATGGTTATGTTTTGGCCTTAATGGTAGTAGAGGAGAATGAACAACAAAAGGAGACACCGGAAATCATGAAACCAATCATAGAGGAATTTCAAGATATTATACCAGAAGAGATTCCACATGGCCTTTCGCCTTTGAGAGACATTCAACATCACATTGATCTTATTCCGGGGGCTGTTCTACCTAATAAGGCAGCATACAGAATGAGTCCCAAGGAACATGAAGAACTTCAAAGGCAAGTTAATGAATTAGTGAAAAAGGGGTTAATACGGGAGAGCATGAGTCCGTGTGCAGTTCCTGCCTTGTTGGTGCCTAAGAAGGATGGTTCTTGGAGAATGTACGTGGACAGCCACACCATCGACAAAATCACAGTGGACTATCGTTTTCATATTCCAAGGTTAGATGATTTACTTGATCAATTATGTGGTGTCTCTATTTTCTTTAAAATTGATTTGAGGAGTGGCTATCACCAAATAAGAATGAGGCTCGGAGATGAGTGGAAAATAACATTTAAAACTAGAGAAGGCTTATATGAATAGTTGGTTATGCCATTTGGGCTATCTAATGCTCCTAGCACTTTCATGAGATTTATAAATTACATACTTAAGCTATGCATTTGAATATTTGTTGTTGTTTACTTTGATGATATATTGGTGTAAAACAAGAGTAAAGAGGAGCATATGAATCATTTGAAAGAAATCTTTCTTATTTTAAGGCAGCAAAAGCTTTATATTAATCTAATGAAGTGTGATTTCTTTACATCTAGTGTTGTGTTTTTGAGGTATATTATTTCAAAAGATGGAATCATGATGGATCAAAGTAAGGTAGAAGCTATTCTTAGTTGGCCAACACCTACTTCATTGCATGATGTGAGGAGTTTCTATGGCTTAACTTCTTTTTATAGAAGATTCATCAAGAATTTCAACTCTATTATCGCTCCAATCACCGAATGTTTGAAATATGATAAATTCAAATGGACTAATAAAGCTAATGATCCTTTTGAGCTTTTAAAAAGAAAGGTGACTAAAGCTCCTATCTTAGTTCTACCAAATTTTGACAATGTGTTTGAGATTGAATGTGATGCATCTAATGTGGGAATTGGTGCTGTTTTGAGTCAAGACGGAAAGCCGATTGCATTTTTTAGTGAGAAGCTGAATGCTACAAGAAGGAAATATTTTACCTATGATAAGGAGTTCTATGCCATATATGGAACTTTATCTCATTGGAGTTAGTATCTTCTTGCCAAGCCATTTGTGCTATATTCAGATCATGAAGCATTAAAGTTCATAAATCACTAACACAAGCTAAACAAGAGGCATGTAGCTTGGGTGGAGTTTTTACAATCTTATAACTTTACCATTAAGCACAAATCTGGTGTTAAAAATGTGGTTGCTGACGCATTGAGCAGAAAGCATTCTTTATTATCAACAATGGAGTTAAAGTTGTTGGATTTAAGACGTTCAAAGATCTCTATAAGAATGATGTAGATTTCGGCTCAATATTACAGAATTGTAAATCAGGTTCCTTTCAATAATTTTCTATCTTTGATGGTTTTCTTTTTTGAGCAAAGGCTTTATGTATTCCATCATATTCTTTGAGATAAGTAATTCTAATTGAAGCTCATGGGGGTATTTTGGGTAGACATTTTGGTAGAGATAAGACGTTAGCTCATATTCAATCAAACTTCTATTAGCCTAAGATGTTTAGAGATGTGGAAAGACATGTAAAGCAATGTCGAATGTGTCATTTGGCATAAATAAGAAGTCAAAATTTTGGATTGTACACTCCATTGCCTGTGCCAAATGCTCTATGGGAGGAAGTGAGTCTTGATTTCATTTTAGGATTGCCATGAACTCAAAGGAACAAGGATTCTATCATGGTTATTGTTGACAGATTTTTAAAAATGTCTCACTTTGTTCCTTGTAATAAATCAAATGATGCATCTCATATTGCTGATTTGTATTTTAAGGATATTATTAAATTGCATGGTATTTCAAGAACTATGGTGTCTGATCGAGATTCAAAATTTGTTAATCATTTTTGGAGAACTCTTTGGAGGAAGCTAGATACTTCTTTGAATTTTAGCAGCTCACATCATCCGCAAACTGATGGGTAAACTGAGGTAACGAATAGAAGCTTAAGAAATTTGCTTAGAAGCTATGTTGGTAAGAATATTAAGTATTGGGATGTCATTCTTCCACAAATTGAGTTTGCGTACAATCGTTCTATCCATCATAGTATCGGTAAGAGTCCTCTTGAGGTTGTTTATGGTGCTAATCCTACTAGTCCTTTGGACTTAATCCCTTATTCTACAACAAAGCAATTTAGTGTAGATGCTGATGAAAGAGCTAAGCAGATAAAGAAGCTGCATGAGGGTGTGAAAGCAACCATTGAGAAGCAAAATGAGAGGTACATGCATGCTGCCAACAAACATAGAAAACACATGGAGTTTAAGGTGGGTGATTTGGTTTGGATTCATCTAAGGAGAGGTTTCCACCAAGCAAATTTGGAAAACTAAAACCAAAGGCTAATGGTCCATTCAAGGTGCTTAAGAGAATTGACAAAAATGCTTATGAGATTGAGCTGCCTGAAGATTACGGAGTATCTCCAACATTTAATATGGCTAATTTAAGTCCATTTTATAATCATGTTGATGAATCAAATAAGGACTTGAGGATAAGTCTTTTTCAACCGGGGGAGATTGACATGGGAGTGTCTAATTTACTATAATTTGATCATATGAACCTTGATTATGATATGATATTTTTTTTAGCCAACAATATTGCCTCATAATCTTTAACTCAGCCCACTCAAATATGACAGCTCATCAGCATATTCCCTGCATAAAGTTAAAGCTGTTTCAAGGTGCTTTTCTTCATGATAAAGGAATACATTAAAAGAGTTGGTTAGCAGTTGTGAAAATGTCTTAATGACTAAGGAATGCATTAAAGGAGTTGGTTAGCAGCTGTAAGCACTTAATTTCAAAATACCCTATGTATGAAGGGTTGTTTCATGCACTAGTATTTATTTTGGTGTTTAGTACTGAGAAAGAACTTTAGAAACTAAGGATTGGCAAAAGCTCTCTTGGAGTGCTTTTTTGAACTTTGTATCTCTTGGATGCATCTTTGAGTGATGAGTCTTTTGCTTTCAGTTTTGTATCCTTGTTTATTATCATTAGGGTTATGATATTTCTGTATCCCTTTTGATTTTTAACTTGGTGGTGAGCTATTTTTCGTTTTTACCAAAGTTGCTTCGTGAGTTCGCTCCTTATTTTCTGTTTGGAAAACTCGTTCTAGCAATTACGATTGTACTATCGACTTTTCTTGTGAGTTTGTTCTTTTTCTATCTGAAAAAAAACTGTTCTATCAGTGTTATTTCAAAATTCATTTTGCATTTTACCCTCCCCGGTATCAGTTGGCTAGGTAGGTTTTATTTGAATGCCCCTTTCAATGAAACTCAATTATGACTCTCCTAGCTAGAGTCCTAAAACGTTGGTTGAAAGTGTTAGAACCATAAACGACACTAAGAGGGGGGGGGTGAATTAGTGCTTTTGTAAAAATTACGATGATTCAAAAACTTCATTCGATCAAACCCGTATAAGAAAGATGTTTAACTTAAAAATGTTCGTAAGCATAGTAAGTAAGTAAATAAGTTTGTAATGAAATAAAAAGCATAAACAAAAATATAAACCAATTTATAGTAATTCGGTTGTCTCGACCTATGTCCACGTCCGATTCCTCTTTACTCGAGGCCATCGGCTTTCACTATTGATCTTCTTTCAATGTGCAAATATCAACTACTCTCTTATAACTCTTTCTCCTTTTTATAGGCTTAGGAGAGAATCTTTACACCTCTCTTTTAGACCTCACTCATCCCTTAAAAAACTTCTAACTCTAGGAGGAAGAGACTCACTAACTAAAGAGATATTACAACTTTTTTTCTCAAGGATTCTTTCTCTCTTTCTACTTAATTTATTGCTTACCCAAGTAGAAATAATTGTTTATTTATAAACCCTAAATGGCTTAAGAAATGGAGCCAAAAAATATCTTATCTCAGGTTTCTAGGATACTAGCGGTACCACCGCCTAACACTGGCAGTGCCACCGCTTGACCCATCTATGGGTCATTGAATGGGCCTTCCACTTTACCCAAAATAGACCTGACTTAGGCCCAATGAGTCCTAATTGAGTTATCCTTATTACACCCTAAACTAACTTAATTAGACCTAAACTACTTCGATCTAGACACACATGATTACAAGCTTAAATCCTATGTTGTCTAACATGTCATTGGTTCATCTGGCGCTTCATCTGATCCTTCGGTGTATTGTCCTTTCCTTCTACGTATTGCCCAATCAATATGTTAACCTTCCATAACATTTGATCTCCTTAGCACAATGTCTGATCCTTCAACCCAATGCCCAAACTCATGCCACGAAGTCCTTCCGGCACATCGACTAGTTTTTTGGCCCGATGTCCAATATTTTGATATAATGCACTCTGGCCCAACATATGATTCTTCTTGCTTCAATCGATTTGCCTTTCTATGATCGAAGTTAGTCCTATGTCACTCAAATATTGATTAGATCATAACTTCAACAATTGATTTCATCATCAAAATCCGAAATTCAACAATCACCCCCTTTTTGATGATGACAATCAATTGATGACGGAGTTTAACTAAACTCCTCCTATCTATATGCCATATTGAAAGAAGTTTTAATGTAGAAAATCATTGCATACATATGAGTATTGAAAGAACCAATTGATCACATCATTGCATGCATCATACCAAATTATCATGCATAATTTCAAATATAAAATCATCGTTACTTTAGGCATAATATGCATGATACCAAAATATTAACATTTTCAAACCATCATTACTTCAACATTAATTTCAACTCATTCATTATTACTTCTCCCCCTTTATCATCAACAAAACAGAGAAAAGTGCAACTATCAAGTTTTTGAAACATGAAACTTTAGCAAGTTTTACTTCTCTAGCAAGTTTTTTGAGATGTGCAAGTTAGTAATTTTTGCTTTTCTTCAGATGTACAAGCTAGTAAATCTTGTTTCTCTTTTGAGATGTGCAAGCTAGCAAGTTTTTGCTTTTCTTAAGATGTGCAAGCTAGCAAGTTTTTGCTTTTCTTAAGATGTGTAAGCTAGCAATCTTTGCTTCTCTTTTGAGATAAGCAAGCTAGCAAGTTTTGCCTCTATTTGAAATATGCAAACTAGCAATCTTTGTTTCTCTTTTCAAACGAGTAAGCTAGCAAATTTTGTCTTTCTTTGAAATATGCAAGCTATCAATCTTTGCGTCTCTTTTGAGATGAGCATGCTAGCAAGTTTTGCCTCTCTTCAAAATGTGCAAGCTAGCAATCTTCTCCCCCTTTATCATTATTAAAAAAAAGGGAATGATATAATAGTGCAAAATCTTTTACATTAATGTTCCAATCATCACATGAAAGATATCATGAAAAAAAAAAATTTGGTGATGGGGTGTACAATTCGTAAATACAAGGGAGTCATGAAACAAATTTCAAATTGTGAATATCAAAAAATCAAGAGAAAAATTATAATTCTTTTGGATAAATCAATTAGAGAAAAGAAGAATCATAGTAAATGACCTTGATTCATAAAAAGATCTTAGGTTACAATTCCGAAAGTTCAAAAGAAAAATTGTGATTCATTTTGATAAATATTCTCTTTAGTAAATAGTAAAAAGAAACATAGGAGATCAAATAAGAGATCTTGATTCACAAAAAAAATTTCAAGTATCAATATTGAGAAATCAAGATCATGATTTGGATAAAACTTATTCAATTTAAATTATTAAATCATCAAAATCACTTTTATATTTCAAGAGATTCATAAAAAAATAACATAAATAGATTCGTTAATCTCTTATTGAAAAACTCGATTGATTTTAGAGATAGAGAAATTTTTAACAAAAATGCATTCCTCTTTTAGTAGTTTCAATTTATGTGATTGTTTTCATACAAGCATGCTCTTTTCTTTTATACCAAAAACCATGCATCAACATTTAAAATAAAAAAATAAGTTTCATTTCAAAAATCATCAAGATTAATAATATAACCATTAATAAACTATCTTCAAGCAAAAGATTTGATTAGTTACAAATAATTCCTATGCCAATGATTTTTTTTTATTATTATTGTTTCGACTAGTAAGCTTTGTGAAGTCTTTTAGATCTCTTGTCATCTGTTTTGGGCATCCATTATCAAGATATCATTTTTAATTCTAGCTTTCAATTATAGATATTTCTATTTAGGTACTCATTTAACTTTGGATCCCTCATGATTAGATCTATTTTGATTTTTTGGCATTAAGTCAGTCATAATTCCTTTAGGAACCAAAACTACTTTATGTGAGTCATATTTTTTAAATGAACATTCATAAGCCTAATGACCACATCTTGTAATATCCCTCACTTTTAAAATTTATTAATAAGAAATTATATGTAAATTTGAGGACCTATATATAAATATAAAAATTTCAAGGACTAAACTGCTAAGTTGCAAAATGAAAAGAAAATAAAGAAAACCGAAAATAAGAAGAAGAAGAAGAGAGGAGGATAGCTGCGGCAAGGCTGCAGCGAGGAGGTGTGTGGCGTTAGGGAGGAAAAGGGAAGAGGAGAAGAAAAGGAGAAGAAGAGGGAAAAGAGAGGGAAGAGGGAGAGGAGCGAGAGGTGGCAGCAGCTAGGGCTGCAGCACCTCTGTTTCCTGCAGGTGGAAACAGAGGAGAGGTGTGGGGCGTTCGAAGAGGAGAAGAAGAAGAAGAGGAAGAGAAGAAGAAGAGGAAGAGAAGAGGAAGAGGAAGCAGGAGAAGAGGTTGTGATACCTCTATTTCCTGCAGAGGAAACAGAGGAGAGGGTGTGTGTGACGCCGGGGAGGAGGAGGGAAGAAGAAGAGGAGAAGAAGAAGAGAAGGGAAAGGAGGAGGTGCGGCTGCGGCGGTGGGAGCTACAGCTGGAAGAGAAGGAGGGGAAGAGATGGTGAGGAAGAAGAGAAGAAGTAGAAGCGGGTGAAGATGCAGCACCTCTGTTTCCTGCAGGAGGAAACAGAGGAAAGGAGGTGCTGTTCGTCGGGGAGAAGAAGGGGAGGAAGGAGAAGAAGAGAAGAAGAAGAAAGGAAGGAGAAGGAAGATGAGAAGGGAAAGAAGTAGCTGCGGCTGTGGCTGTGGCAGCTGCAGCTATGGCAGGGAAAGAGGAAGAGAAAGGAAGAAGGGAAGGAGAGGAAGAAGAGAAGGGAAAGAAGGGGCTGCGGCTGCGGCGATGGCAGCTGCAGTTGGAAGAGAAGAAGGAGAGGAAGATGAGCAAGGGAGGAAGAAGAGGCTGTGGCCGTGGCTGAGGCTACGACTGCAGCAGTGCAGCTGGGAAAGAAGAGAAGGAAAGGAAGAAGAAGAGAAAGGAAAAGGGAAGAAGAGAGGAAGAGGAGAAGGGGAGGCAGCTGTGGTAGTGGCAGCTGCAGCTGGAAGAGAAGGAGAGGAAACAGAGCAGGGGAGGAAGAAGAGGCTATGGTTATGGTGGCTGCGGCCATGGCTGCGACTGCGACTACGGCAGTTGCAGCTGGGAAAGAAAAGAAAGGTAGTGCGGTGGAAGGGGCTGCGATTGTGACAGCGGCAGCGGCGGCGGTTGTGGCAACTGCGTTTGAAAAAAGAAAACGAAGGAATGAGAGTAAGAGAGAGCAGGTGACTATGCCTCTATGTTCTGTATGAGCTGCAGTTGTAGAGGAAAAGTAGAAGGATTTGGGCTGACACCTTCTTTGGATCTTCAGATCAAAATAATTGAAAGGCAAGTTCCTGATCGTTTCTCCTGTAATTGTTCTAATCTTTCCTATTGCAAGTGTCCTGATCTTTCCTTACTGCAATTTTATCTCTACATTTGCTTTGAATATGAGGAACTTTAAATTGTTTTAGCCTTGCACTTGATATATCTCTTGTTTAGACGTAACGATTCGAATCTGTGCAACTTCCAAGATTCTGACCTTTCTACCTTGTTATGATTATAACTCCATGTATTGACATCTGATTTGGACAAAACTTATTTGATCAGAATATAGACTCATAAACCTTTGTTTTGATAGCTTATTTTAAGAATTCGGAGTAAGTTTGTCTGCCCAAACTTCTGTTTCAAATGAGCCTACAGATTCTGCAAAACAAGGATCGTAATTTCTGACCTTTTGATACTGAACTGCTTATAAGTCCCTGTTGCAAACATTGATTTATTCAAAGCTTATTTCATTGGAAACTAGACTCATAGATCTTTCTTTTGATATGTGGATTGAAAGATTTGGAATCCAAACACCTGCCCAGTTATCTGTTGAATCTGACATTATGAATTTTGCCAAACAGAGATTTTGTTCTACGATCCTTGTTTACCAAATTATTTGTAACTCTCTCTATTGGACAGTTCAATTCATATGAAGCCTGTCTTATCTGAAAGTATAATCCAATGATATATTTCTGAGTAAATTGGAGCACGATTGATAGTTTGAATCATTTGTTCAATGTGCCTCTTGTATTCTGCCGGAAATCGAGCTTTGGTCGATTTCTAATATTCTGGTTTCATTCCTTTGGAAATTGATATCCTTTAGCTTTCTTATTCAATTGAGCTTTATATTACTGCTTTGAATTCTTGTATGCTCTTGTCCTTAAAGTTATTTTGCATTCTTGAAAACTATTGTGTAACGTTTATGCTATATCGTATTGACTCATTTAGGCACATGTGTATCCCATTGTTCCGCATTTGCTTTCGATATGTGCCTATTCCATTTCCTTTCAAATCTGAATATCATTGTGAAAGATTATTGCTTACTTCGTATTGACTCGTAAAGGCACATGTACGTTTTGTTGTTCCGCGTGTGCTTCCGATATGTGCTACTTATTGTTAAAACTGCCCTTTTGTACTCTGGTGTTTGTGGGATTGTCTGGACCTTTGCCAGAAATGGTAAAGGGTATGTGCTTAGAGCCTGCGATGCTCTACCGGCCCCCTCTGACTTCACCTAGACGTGGGTGGATGGAGCTCCCAAACGTGGGAGACTTCTATCTGGTGGTCATTTAGAAATGGATGAATCACAATTCTGTTTGAGATCCCACTACACCTTCTATATGTTTGATATGATATCTAGAGCTTTGGTTATGTGTTTCGGTACATGCTTTGGATAAGAATGATATGATTGCAACGTCAAAGACGACGTTTGAGCTTCTGTACGGTATTTGTTATTGATATGCTCTGAAAAGTTTCATTCACTGTTGATATGCTTCGAAATGTTCCATATGCCGTTGATATGCTCCGGAACATTTCATACGCCATTGACAAGCTCCGAAATGTTTCATTTGTTATTGATATGCTCCGAAACATTTCATACGCCATTGATAAGCTCCGAAATGTTTCATTTGTTATTGATATGCTCTGAAACATTTCATACGCCTTTGATATGCTCCGAAATGTTTCATTTGTTATTGTTACGCTTCGAAATGTTCCATATGTCATTGATATGCTCCGGAACATTTCATACGCTATTGATATGCTCCAGTTACTCTGTGCTCCATTCGCTATGAACTGATATATTCTGAAATGTCCTGTTTACCATTAATATGCTCCGGATCATCTCGTACGCTATTGATATGCTCCAATTACTCTATGCTCCATTTGTTATGAATCAAATATGTTTTGAATGACATGATACATATAATTTTGTATCTAATGAAATGGTATCCTTGAGAACTCTTGTATTCTGCCTTGCATTATGATACCTTGTTTAAAACCATTCCTTTTGTTCTGAATATGCTTTGTCACTTGCTGAGCTGTTTTTAGCTCATTCCGTTGTTATATAAATCTTTCAGGTCAGCTTGTCACCATTTGAGATGTTTGATTTGGGCTGAGGCAGTGGATAGCTATTCAGAATTATGGGCAAGTCTTGTTGGTTGTTATGCTATTGTTGTATAAGCACATTTTGTATGTAATGAAATGTTGTTGATGAATCGAAATGGATATACTGTGTAAAAGTGTTAGAAGATCTCTCTTATTTGGAATTTCGGAATGTTAAGTCTAATTTACGACGATATGAACTTGTGGTGAATAGTTGGAGTTCTGATTGTATAATTTATTTAGCTTGTGGATTTATAAATGTTGTTCATGTTTGTCAAGTTGGCTTGGGTTGCCATAAATGTGAATTATCGAGTGATGTGATATTTGATTATAAACTGCACAGGTTTTATAGATGTGAATTTGATGGAATGTTTTCAGTGTCCTCAAATGTGTGTTTGGATCCTGGATTATTTTGTGTTGAAAATTTTAATATCATGGATATTTTGAGGGGCGTGACA